>NW_008246065.1:2332865-2345854 GCF_000691975.1 Corvus brachyrhynchos
CCGCGCCTGAGCCTCTGTGTGCCCAGCGAACCTCTGTGTGCCCAGCGAGATGTGCCAGAACCTCTGTGTGCCCAGCGGGATGCGCCGAGACAGGGGCAGGGACGGGAAAAGTCGCTGCTCAGACACCGGAGCACAGCGGTGCGGCCTTTGGCGAGCCGCACAGAACAACCGCCTAAAATTAGGAATTTCATAGAATCTTAGAATATCGGAAGGGACCCACCGGGATCATCGAGCCCAACTCTCAGCCCTATGCAGGACACCCCAAGAATCCTACCACGTGCCTGAGAGCATTGTCCAAACATTTCTTGAGCTCAGGAAGTCTCGGTGCTGTGACCACACCTGGGGACTGTGTTCACTGCTGTGAACTTCCCTGGGGAGCCTGTTCCAGTGCTCAGCCACCCTCTGGGGGAGAAACGTCCTGATATCCAACCTAAACCTTCCCTAACTCAGCTTCATGCCGTTTCCTTGAGTCCTGTGACTGGTGATGTGAGGGAAGAGATCGGTACTTGCCCCTGAGCTTCCCCTCATGAAGACCCCAGTGACGTCTCCCCTCAATTTTTCTCATCTTCTCCACATGGCATCCCAAGTGTTTGACTCACCTGATCAATTTCTTCTCAATTTATGTTAAAAAAGAGATTAACCACATTGAAGTGGCCAAGAAACACATTTTAACAAAGGTTTAACTTCTGTAAAACTCTTGTCCTTCATATCACATAACACAAAACTTTCTTTTAGTCACCAAATACGGAGCAAATACTTTGTGAACTGTTCTTTGCTTCACAGAGCTCCACTTTTGGAAAAACCAACTGAATGGGAGCTTCAGGAGTTCAGGAGCCCCAGATCCAAACGTGATGCTGAAGATAATGACATCATGTCTACTCAAGTCATTTACTTCTGTAGCTACATTGCTTGCTGTGCATTTTAATCACTTTAGTGGTTTTCATCTTGGGTGGGATGTGATTTCACTGCTAATGCAGGTTTCTCAGGAAAGGTGCTCAAACTTCTGCTGGTGCCTCTGTGGCAGCAGCCATTTCATGCTCTAAACACCCAGATTGAGAACAAAAGACATTTACACTGGAATTCTGCCAATGTCACTTATAGGAGGAGATAACTTTTTATGGTCTAAATTGGGCTCCTAGGTCTTAACCCGTCTCTGGGTGAACTTTGACAGGTCTTGGGAATGGGAATAAATTTTCAGGACAGAGGGTTATTTGCTATACACAGATTTTTCTAAAAAGAATGAAAAGTGGGAGAGGATCTGCTGACAGCTCAGCTCTCTTTTGTTTGCATGCAGCTAGCTTTGATTTTATTTGACATGTCCACCATGTATTATTTCTATATAGAACCTATTATGCCAGCACATGACAAGTATCACCCAAAGCTGTTAACAGGTTATTGATTCTTGAATGATGGCTTAAAATTGTCTTGGGGTTTTTAAACTTTTTTTTAAACAGCAGCTTCAGGAGTTCGACCCATTCACATTTGAAGTTGAAGTTCCAAAACAGCACTTCTGTATTCAGAGGAAATAGAAAAATAAAATCAACTGGACTGAACTGAGGAGAAATGTTTCATCTTTCGAGTGTCAGACACTGAAGGCACTTAGTCAAAAAATGACATTATTTAGTTGACAACTTGCATGGATTGCAGTAGGAGGAGGGGAGCACCAGCTCTGGTCAGCAGCAGAAGCAGCATTAATATGGGATGCACGTCAGTGGAATGTCAATAGCAATATTTTACCAGGAAAACATGGATCTGGGTATTTTGTATTCCCAACAATTCACAGGAGAGTTAATCGACAGCAATGCTGTTGTTCTGTCACCTGTCAAAAAGCAGATGTGGAGAGAAATGAGATGTTTTCCTAACCATTCCTGAAGAGGGACATGACTGTAGAAGCAATTTTTTTCTACCTCTTGGCATCAATGACATGACAGGGGGACCTTCCCTTCCTCCTGCCTCCTCTCTCAGTCCTTTCTTCTGGGATATTTCTCCTCCTCATGCCTCTCTTGCTGGGGTGCTCCAGCACACTGACAACATCTGGTCACTTCACTGGAGTTTTACTTCACTCCTCTTTCTTACTGTCCTGGTTTCTCTTGCCTTCAGCTAATTGATTGTTTGATAAATAATGCTAAAATATATATGCAGAATCATGCCTGTGCTATTAGCATGGGTAGACAGAAGAGCACTCAAGAACATTAATTTGCATGTGAAGGTGCCTGTTGGTGCATGGATACTTTTGCTTTACTAATCCAGCTGATGGAATTGTGGTTACCCCCAGGAAGGGAGCAGGGCAGAAGCCTGCCAGGTTTGCTGCTCTGCAGGTGTCAACTGCATTCAGGCAAATAATGATTCCTCCACTAGCATCCATTTGTCTTTAATCAGTCATCTTTGTGTCTGCTGAAGAACAAGCAGAAAAGGAATAGGACTGCAGCCAAATCAGCTGTTGATGTTTTCAAGTTTTTACTATTCTGTAATTTTTAATTAAGATTGTTCAAAAAAGAGTGAAGAAAAGCCATGGAGCTTTTTTTCCCAGTTGTTATTCTAGCTTTCAAGAGAACAGTGGAGTAAAAATGCTCAAAAATGCTCAAATATGCTTTGAAAAATGCTGGTCAGCTCCATCTCTTTTGCTAAGTCTCTACTTTTTATTTGCTTTGACTTCTTTAACTATGCACATGCTTATTAGACCCATATTTAATAATGCAATCACTTTATTAATTTTAATAAGAAATTAATATGAAATAGACTTCTAGTAAGAAAATTTCAGAATAAATAAACTCTGAAACTAGTTCCAAAAGGGTATTTTTATTTAGAAATACAAATCTTGAGAACTTACTTAAAAATACTTCCCATCCCTGGAAGTGTCCAAGGCCAGGCTGGATGGAGCTTGGAGCAATCTGGTCTAGCGGAAGGTGTCCCTGCCTGTGGCAGGGGGTATTGGAATTAGATGATCTTTAAAACCCTTTCCAACACAAAGCATTCCATGATTCCATTGCAAGCACCAGGGAGAAGTGGAATTTTTCTCATTTGCCTACAGGTTCCTTAAATGTTGAAATTTAGAAAAAAACACTCCTGGTTCTCACAATCCAGTCTGAGAAATGCACTACCTTGCTGGCTTCTTTGGGAAAATCAATCCCTTTTAAAGCTGTCTCTTTTTAAGATTTACATTTCTTTTTTAGTGCTCAGAGCTTTAATTTGCAATACTTCATAATTAACTTAGCTTTCTCTATGAATTAATAATTTGAAGTTATTGCTACTGGGGAAAACTCCTGCCATAAATAATTCTTACAGTTTAAGTTGGAAGGCATACCTGGCAGCTTATGTTTTACTAATAGCACATAACATACTTAGTCAGCTTTTTCATCCTTTGCAGCTCTTTCCAGACTTTTTTTCCCCCTCTGTGCCCAACAGTCATGCTGCTAATTACTCTGCAGTGAGATTGTGTGGTAGTTAGTTCCACTGAATAATGCATCTCCTCTTCTCCAGGCACAGAGGGTGTGCATTATATTTTAATCTGCAGAAATTATAACCTACAGAAAGTGTGTGTGCAAATGTGTATTTCTATATCTATGATTTCTCACTATGGCATGTAATGTTCACAGGAGAGAGGAAAAAAAGCAGAAATTTTGCTTTTCATAGAATCACTGACCAATTCATCTACAATGCTAAACATTTATTTGGCTGAACAACTGTGTGTGATAACCAGGTCTGACATGCTCTGAGGAGGTAATTTTTAAAGCTGGAAAGGCTCAGGGTGGAGGAATGGGATGCGGGAGAAGAAGAGACATTGCACAGCTCATGTATCTCTGCTAAAAAGGAGTAAAATATCACTTGCTCCGCTTTGAATAGAAACAACAGCATTAATTTTAGTGTCAGAATACAGGACAGGCATTTCCCTATCCACCAAGAAACTACAGAGGTGGTTCTTGTTGTAGGAAAGCTGTGGTGGAAGAGGAGATGGTGATATGAACATAAACAGGTGATGCTTTGTTGTGATGCTTATGGAAAATTATACATGTATATATGTGTCATGGACAAAATCCTGAGCCTCTATACATAATGGCAGAGGCCAGCTATATGCACTAAATAATTTAACCCGCTAAAAAGTAAAGTTTTTCAAGGCACTTGAAAGTTTTAGGGCATTTATTCTAAAATATTTTTCACACATAGTCTTGGCCCAAAATAGGAGTAGCAGTCTGAGATGCTGTTCCTTCAGGTTTGCTCTGTACCATTCACACTGAAAACAAATAAAAAAGCCCCAAGAGTTGAACATTTCAAACCTTCATTGAAACCCTCACAATATAATATTGTGAGGGTTTCAATGAAGGTTTGTAATTGTCAATGTGTTTCAATACTAGGAAATTGTGTTCTATGGTAAAACATCTCTAAAATTCATTTTTAAGCTATTTTGCTATTCACACTAGAAAAAAGCATTTGACAGTTCTGGACTTGGGGGACTGCTTGAATAGAAAAACAACATTTAACCCTGCTCCCTGTCTAAACCCCTGAGGAAAACACCTCAACTGGGATACTTAAACATGTTACAGCATGAAAAGAGTGTTTAGGTATAGCTGGGAGACTATTTGGCTACTTATCTATATGGTAGCTAAAGTAGTGGCAGAATAAACACCACCAATGCTTCACCAGTGTCAATGGTTTCCTGGCATGCCAGTTATATCCTTTATCCTTGTGTTTTAGACTTGCTTGAAAATTTAGCCTAAAGAAACCAGGAGACAGGAGAGGAGGGAGAGGCAGTGCACTTCCGTCCCACACCCCAAAACATCGTCATTTCTTGGCTTTTTGCACCCGGAATATTTTTCATTCCTGAGAGCAAACATTAACAAGAGCTGCATGGGGCTGAGGATTTAATGTGTCTGTCCACATGAACTGTCCAGGAGAACCATCACACTGCAAGATGGCCAGGGAAGCTGTTTTTAGCATTTCCATGGCAGGCTTTGTCTGAGTACTCCGGTATTACTGACCACAGGCTAGTGATGGAGAGATGTGGCTCTGACAAGACTCATCTCACAAGAAAAGAGGCTCTGCCAAGCACATTAAAAGCTGGAAAATAACTAGGCTAAATAACACCTTGTTGTATCTGTTCTTTCCAAGCTGGTATTCCTTGTGGAGTGAACACAGCCCTGAGGGCACTCTTAGCTCCGTGATCAATGAGAAGACATGCTGGTCTCAGTTTTACAAACCTAATTATTTTCTTCAGAAATCTGTCTGAAACTAAAAAGCATCTGACAAAAAAATGCTCTTCCTATCCCTGTAGCTCAGAGGAATTCAGTCATTGCATGTGAATTGTGTTTCTATTGACTGCTCACGTGTCTTTTGAAACTTGTATTTTCTAGGTGGCTCTGCAAGAAAACACAGTCCCCCTTCAGGCACGAACTGTGAACTCCTTGTATCAAGAAAAATATTTAGCAGTGAGAATGCAGTATGAGTTTGTATTTACAGACATAAAGGGTTGTGGGTGTGTGTCTAAGATCAGTTACTCAGGTAATGGTGCACAACCCACTCACCCCGGGAATCCTTGTGGAGTCATTCCCTGTTCTCCAATACAGCTTTAGTGAAGTTGGCTTTAAGAATGCTAAACCAAGCTGTACCTTTGTCTTTCTAAAGGACAAGTTAAGTGTCAATAAAATAAAATAAGGTTCATTCGCCATGTTACAGAATTATGATGTTACAGTAGAGTCCCTCAAATACATAATCATCAGTGAAAATGGCTCCAAAAAGCTTAATTAACATTTAAGTGCAAATCCCGGCCGTCATGGAAAGTGAATCCACTCTAAAATCCTTGAATTGCCTGCCAGACCTACATCTAAATGTATTATCCTAGAATAAACCTTGTGGAAAATTCATAATGAAAAACAAGCCAACCACCCAGAGCAGGTGTGACCTGCAGACTGCTGAATACTGTGATTGCTTCCCATAGATTGTAATTTTAGCAACACCTGGGCTGAATGTGCTGTGCTGATGCAGCAGCCTCATGGGTCCTAATGAAATAATTATGGGATAAGAGCACAAAGAAACATTCAGAGCTTGCAAGAAAACAAACAGCTGTAATGCAGGAACAAAGATACTAGATGAGCTGGGGGACAAAAAGCTTTTGTATGGGTTTATTTATATTGCCTGCACAAATGAAATCTCTTCACACCTTTATGCAATATGTTAGATATAAGTGCAATCAATTAAAAATGTTAACTGCCTGGTCTGGGGAAATCACATCAGTTTTACAGGACAAGGCCTTACATAAAATATCCTGGTCTTACAGGAAAGATGGGAAGGCAGAAGATGAGGTTTCTGCCACCTATATCTGCAATAGGAGCAATCCCAGACAAACCTAAGAAGTCAATGAGTTTTTCTTTTGGTAGGTGATAGAGGTCAGGTTGAAGGAAGATTGGTGAAATGTACCAAGAAATAAGTATGTTGAAAATAAAAACGCATGACAGTGTCTAAAATATCTGAAGATTAAAAATTGACACTGAACAGGTCTGAATCCTGGCAAAATTCAGTTCTGAGATTGTTCTGAGTGATGCAGTAGAACATCAGTGAAATGGGGGGTGCATGAGCTCTGCCTCTCAGCCGTGTGTGACTCACTCAGGATCTCCCTGGACACCCAGAACCATCCATGGACTTGCTTCTTCACCCACTGCTAATGGATGAAATTCAAGGAAGATTTCCACTCTAATACTCTGACAGCCCTAAAAGTTACTCACATGTATAATCCCTGACTTCAAGATGTGACTTTGCGGGACTGGATCTAAAATATCTTAGCAATAATTATAAATATTTAAGTTTTTTAAAAAAATAAAAAGCTTTCTGAACAGTTCTCTTTTGTGTAACTTTTAATTAGAATTTATATCTCTCTGAAATATCTATTCTAGAGGCAATGAAGAGACAAAAATTGAGTTTATATCTTACATGAGATTGTTGAATTCTTTACACAGAAAAACATGATTTACAATCTAAAATGACTGAAACCCTTTGTTTCAACAAACCAGTCATAATCTCTTAGATGCCAGCATACACAACTGGAAATGCTGCAGTAAATTTCTTCAGCCAAATTCCTTTTTTAAAAATCTTAATTGATTTTCTTCCACCAATAGTGCTTGTGGTTTTACACTGGTTTTCACCAGGAGATTTTTTTCTGTCCCTTGGACCATATGATCTTCATATGAGTCTAAACACACTTGGAAAAATAGGAAGCCTGGGAATATAAATTGCACTTCTGTGCTTAGTCACAAATGGCTGAGCACAATGAGATTTTACAATAAACCAGAAATGTCTGTGTTTTGTTGTGTCAATAAATGTTCCAGGGATGCTCTTAAAGACAATAAATTACTGGTAATGGAACACTATCCTCAGCATGTAGAAGTCATTTTCCACTTCCAGACATTCTCAGATTAGGTTTAAATTGCTATTAGAAAATCCTAAATGTGTTTGGTTGAAGAAAATCTTTTTAATGCCTAGAAATAATCTGGCAGTGGCTGGTTAGAGCAGAGTTAGCAAGAGTATTCCTGGGGAGAACAGTTTACACATATGGAAGGGAACTTGGCTCCAACAGAACCCTACCACTTGCAGAGGGAACAATACACAGAGATTTCAGAGCCTGTAATTTTTTGCAGCTGCTCAGCTGAAGGGTAAACATGTCAGTGCTAAGGAAATCATCTTGAGGGACTGAGTTTGTAACAGGGGTGTAAGTCCTGGTCCGGGCTGCCCTCGGCAGAGATGTCTTCATAAAGCTTGTTCTCAAAAGCCTTTGAAGTGGCAGAAATAAATGATGGACATGGGAAGCAGGGCAGGATAGAAGGCAAACAGGGAAGGGAAGAATCATAAGTGAAGGAAACAGCAGAAAACAGGGCTCTGGTGTACAGCCATTCACATTTTTGCAAATACAGCTGTTCATCTCCCTGAGGATCCACTGAAATCCGTGGTGTATTTATCACCAGTGTTTGTGTGCTTGTGGTGTCTGCAGCCCGGGCCTGAAGGTGCAGATCCTGGGGTTCTTACACACCCTCTTTTCTTCAGCACTGCCTTTAGCAATAGAAAATCAAAGCAGGAGAACCCTTCTTTTTTTTTTTTTTTCCTTATTAATGTCTGCAATACTAAAGTCCAGAAAAATGTGTGCACTTACAAGTGTAAAAACTGTGAACAATCTTCAAGACTGACACACTCGTCCTGCTCCTACACTGAAAAATAAAGAGTTAACTAGAGATGCATAGCCTTGAGAGGAACTTCTGTATTGACTTTCTAGGTTTTTCAGAAAGAAATCCACAAGGGATTCAGAACGAATTTCAGAGGGACTAATTAGTTTCGTGCTCTGTGAGAAATATCGCTGCTAAACTTAGATTCTGCTGGAGTGCACTGCACTGTCTCCCACACTAATGACCCCAAAACAAGGGGCAAATTATTCATTCATGATCAATGCATTCAAATTCAAAATTGCATTTCACTTAGCATAAAGTCTGCTTTATTTCATATTTTATTTCGCTTTGTAGAACCCTGAAATGAAAGGAGAATGAACTGTTGCTGTTAATGGCTACATTTCCATTAGCTATAGCAGGGCTTGCCCATACAGGTGATGTTTGGCCTGTGCTACGTAAGTGAAAAAGAAAGGTTACTATTTATTGTCAGAAGCCATCAAAGCTGGCTGTGCTCCCTTCTGTCTTCTGTCAGTGTTTCAAACTTTTGTGAGTCCTGTGTGATCTTAATGTGTCAGATAATTTTGCCTATTAATTGCAGGGGTCCATGAGCATGGACTCATAATGCCATGTTGATGTATAAACACATGTATTTATATGTAGGTTTGGATAAATTATATATGTAAAGTGAGCTCTGCAGTTTTGTTTTCAACCCTACTTTAAAAAATTACGTGTATTTTACGCATTGCAACTGCCCATTTATATTGCAGCATGTCTGACTGAGCTTTTCCTGACGTCTTTATGGACATTTTCCAAGGTAACATGAGGAGTAAAAGCATTAATAAACTCTGATTCTATGAAGCTGTGTTAAATGCATTCAGAAAAAGAGGAAGCAAGTATGAGCCAGCAGGCTCCAAGCAGTGAAGAGAGTTCTGGTGAACCTGCTGCACACTGTGATGTGAGATTCCACTTTCAAGGACCAAAACTTTCCTGCTGTGTTAGGCCTGCTGACAGCAACAGCTCCTCTGGGCCACAGCAGTCCTAGATGAGCCCTCAATGGTACATGGGCTAGAGGATTTCCATGGATCTTCCAGGGCAAAGCAGTTCAATAAAATACCTCTTTACACCTGTACTTTCTCAGATGCCTTAATTTTTGCCATGGTATCCAAGTAACACAGCAGAGGAGCAAAGCTGGGATGGTGTCGGATGGTTAAAAAAAACAGGAATTAACAGATACAGTGGCAAAAAATCTCGGCTGGTTGTGTCTGGCATGTAGAAGGGGAGGTGTGTAGGTGTGAAGCATGTGGTATCAGCGAGCAAAATGCCATCAGCCTTCACACAGGTGAGAAAAGAGGTCAGCAGGGGCCCTCCTGGAGATGGGAATTTGGAGCAGCTCTCAGGTGAGACTCCACTCAGTCATTGAGAGCCACTCAATCTCCCTCACAGGGTCCAGGGAGGGGGTGGTACAGGCCTTTGGTGTTGAGAAGTTAACTACAAATAACAGAGCCAGTGCTGAATCAAAAGATGCATTTGCTCAAACTGAGAAGCCATGAGCTGTAAAACCTAAGTTGAAGGAAGAGCTTTCCCTGAAAGCATTACAAAGGCTTAGTTTGGCAACCAGAGATTTTTTTTCTTTAATGTAGCAGAATGCAACACAATGGATAAGACTGCAGAAGCCATGAAATGGAAAATGATGATTTGCTGAACACTGCATTTAAAAACCTTCGGTACCTCCATCTCTCTCCATGGACCAGCCTGGGAGCAGGAGAGTATTTCTGCACAGGGAGAAGGGATTCCTCTATTCATGACATCAAAGGTTAAATTTTCGCTAGATAACACTTTTGCCTTTCTGAAAAGGAAGGAGAACTTATGTAAAATCAGGATTCTGTGACATGGAGTATCTTCTTTGTCATACAATCCTGGCTTAATATAGCTTTTTTTAACCTATATAGTTTTATACCATTTTTCCTTTAGTTTCCCTGTGTGAACAAAGCCAATCACATATGAAATATCTGGGGACAACTTTTCCACAGTCAGAAATCTTTCTAGTTCCTCTGCTTTCCATGGCAGCTCACCACAACTGGTGTTTTGATCCAGGACAGGTCAGTTAATCCTTGTGAAGTTTAAACACTTTAGGGGAGGGAAGTTCCACAGTTAGATATTCAGACCTGGCAAACGTTCAGCATCCTACATGTGAGATGTGAGTGGAGGTGGCCATCCTGCAGGTGCTGGGACACAGGCACTGGGGCTGAGTGGGGCCAGAGGGCCGAGGGGCTCGACCTCCACCTGCTGTGTGACGCTGCCTGGTCTCTCTATTAGATTAAACATCCTCATTTTCCAGTCACCAGATTTTTCCCTGCAGGAAGAGTCAGTCATTGTCAATATTTATAAAGCCCAATGAGACCTCTTCACTGTAGGGCGAAAAGTGTTTCATCATTATGAGTTTCCAACTCTTCAGTGACATTTGATGAAATCATATTAAGGGTAATTATATTTGAGGGGAGCACGTCTGAGTTCCAATGAGGCTTTATAGTTATTCATTCATTATCTAATTTCTTCATTTTCATTTTCCAAAGGTTTCTTTGCTTCATTCCACTAAATTAAGGGAGAGCCATGTTCATAGCCTCTTCCCTTCAACTTTCAGGTCCTTTACTGAGTTTTATGACTCCACACTGGTGAATATTTGCACACAGTTTCTTGATTTTTAGCTTCTAGCGGGTCCCATTATATGTGAGAAGTTATGGAGAAGAATAGCTTTATGAATAATACACTCCCAGGTTTACAGGCTGCATTTTGGGGGGTTTTATTAAAGGAAATTGTTACATAAAAGAGCGGGCTTTGTGTTTTCAGAAATGACTGCAGTTAGTGGGATGAAAGCCAGGTACTACAGATGCTTCACACAAGAAGTATATGCAGATTTGAAGCATAAATCCCATTTTGGCCACATATTCTGGACTGAAAGGGAAATGGACTGAGATTCACACTGAGTTGTACTAAAGATGAATATCTTCTCTGCCAGTCTGGTTTAGTTCATTATTTAAGTCCCTGACATGGGAAAAAAGTCTCTGGATTTTAACAGGAGAGCATATCATCATTATTTTTTCCATCTCTTTCTGTGCCTTTTCCATGAGGAATCCAGGTAAGATACATCCACTGAAAGCTGCAAATTATATCCATAACCATAATTATAATTATAATTAACTATCTAGATTGCCTGCAGTAAAGAAGGCGAAGAAGTGATAAAGGTGCCAGTTGGCTTGTGTGTAAGGATGTGTTTCCCAAAAACTTTTCCTGATTTCTGGTTAAAAATTCTTTTTCAGGGGATATGAAGTAAGTTTTTGGAATTGCACACTGTGACCAATCACCATAAGGATCAGCTTCTGATAAGAAATATGAAGCACCAAAATATCACAGATTATCACATATTAACAGAGCACAGTTTTTCAATATTGTGTATCTGTAACTGATTAATTTTCTAAAATAAATATTCCTAATTTCCTAAATTAAATAATGATTTTTAAAATGCAAAACCTTTTTCCTGTTTTTTCTTAGATTGTCCTGTAAGTATATAGTAGCAGATCCCTCATACTTTGAGATACAAACAACCCAAACCAAGGATCTGAGAATCAAGATCCTGTAAACTTCAGGAATTCTGGGAATTGAAAATTCAAATCTAGATATTTCTAGATAGCCATTTTGTTTTTATTAGCTGTACATCTGAATTCTGGGCTGTTCCCAGTCTCACTTTGAATCCAATTGTGTCTTGAACATCTCTCGAATTTCACCTGCAATTAAATACTATGTTTTTCTTTCCATATGATTTCTCTTTGTCAAAAATAATCAGGTACTCCTTCTTCTTTGCAAAAAAATTACCTCTGATTTAGCTCTGCTAGAGCCTGCATCGACATGAAAGGAACTTTCAATAGGCTACCTCCACTGCCTCTATTTTCAAATCACAATATTTGCATAGACTGTCTCTTCACAAGAATAAATAAAAGAGAGAAAGCAAAGCAATAAAAGGAAAATTCGAGGATAAAAGAAATAATTTGCAATGCTCGTGAAGGCAAAGCATCGTGCTACATCTTTGTTTTTCAAACAACCCAAACCAGCTTCAAAGTTAGACTCTAAAGGCAGGATCAATATCCATAGCAACTAATTGCATTTACTGCACCTGCTGGAAAGTGCAGTGGCCGTGTGCACGAATACCAGAGTAACCTGGCTGCTGCAAATGACACAGAGCCTGGCTGAAGGTCTGTCCTTGGGCTCCTCTGTGCCATCTTCAGGATATTCTGTTGCTGATGCTCAGACTCTGTTATGTTTTTGAGAAATACATTGTCCTTCCTCTTCTGCTGTTCTTGACACCAAAAGCATTCCAAAGAATTAAAGAAACTCTGTCATCCTCCCTCAGACCATGATGATTACAAAAATCTTGGCACAGGGGGCACATAGAAATTGCTGCCTGCTTGATCATTAGGAAGTGCCACTTCCCCCGTTGCTCCTGCATGCAGCTCTCCCTCTTCTGTTTGGAGTAATTGGATGCTGCTCAGGGCAGGCATTGCCTTCACATTATTTATTTACACAGTGCATAACATAAAGGACTTCCAGTCCTGGGCTGGGACTACAGTCTCCTTCCATACAGGAACTAACACATCAGTAGGGGTTTATCAATACTCCTTGCAACACCCCTCTATCAGACAGCACTGAGCTGAGCAGTTTGTTCCATTGCAGACTGAGCATGACCACCTAAGCCCAAACAGCATTTCTATCAACCATCCAGCAGTGCTGTGTTTGAAATGTTCAAAAAAGCAGAACAATATCCTGTAGCTGGAACTTCTCCTTGTGGATATT
>NW_008246065.1:2345876-2353810 GCF_000691975.1 Corvus brachyrhynchos
TTATGAAACAGTAATCCATTCAGTGTAAAAGGCTGACAATATTAGAAACTCTTCTGTGTGTGGTTTAGTCCTATTTGATTGCACAGATAACATGCTTCTCTTTGTCAGTTTTATATACACAACTTGTAGAGTCAGAAAGAGACCAGGGTCTGAAATATATAGAGAAGATCAATAAACAGCAACAAAGACATCTTTTAAATGTTAACATTTCCTTTCTGGGTCCTGTAAGCCTTGCCAAGAATTGCCTATGGATATATGATCTCATTTAAAGCACATTGCTTTTGTGATAGGTGTTCAAAAGGTACCTTTATGAAACAGATCTTGCTCTTTTTAAAATTTGTTTGTCCCAAAAAAATTAATTGACAAGTGTTGATTAATACTCACCAAAATAATTTGCTTGCTCTGATATAACCCTTGAACTCTTTGTTAGTGCTTTCCAGCCAGTCCTTTCTAAGAAGAGAAGCAACATTCATTGGGCAGATAGTGAAATGAATGCTTGGGCTCATTTTCTGTACATGTGCAGTCCCCCTCTCCCTGTGTGTGTGAGCAGCCCTTCTGTTTTGTCTTGCTCTTATCTGACAATAACCACTCCCTGGGAAAGCAGGGGCTGCTGCAGCCCCAAGTCACGGAGTCACAGCCACGGCGTACACAAACGAGGACATTGATGAAGCCCAGAGTAATAAATCTGTGTCAGGAAGATGGATTTGGGTCAGTTTTCACCTCTCTGTGCAGCCCTGGATCTGCAGAGCGGCCCAAGGGGCTCAGTGCTGATGCTGCCCCGGTCCCTCTCTAGGCCCTCATTGTAAATCCGTGCTGCTCTATGCAACAGTAACTTCTGCCCGGATTTCTGCCTGAACTGATGTGAGAATTGCCCTGGAGGAGGCGGGGGGAGAGGGAAGAGGGCAGACATGGAGGACAGGGGAAGGGTATGGTGGCTGCTGTGTCTGTTCTGCATGCTCAGCCCCTGCCCTCTCTCCTCCTTGAAAAGCAAACACGGAGAAATCCCTGCAAGGTGCAGCACTGGGGAACTGCAGGGACAGCAAAAGGGGCAGCACGAGGCCACCAGCAGGGATCTGCACCCATTCTCCCTCCTCCTCTCAGGAAGGTACCCACCTGGTCTCCTCCATGGCCCGGGAATGGCACTCAGGAGCATGTCACCACTGGTTAACATCTCCTTTTCCTTCACACTTTCATCAGTGATCCCATTTGTGCTGATTGCCATTGCTGGCAGACATTTTCTTTCTCTGTGTATTTTCATTCCTCTCGCGGCAGGGAAAGTTCAGCATTCGGAGCAGCTTTTAGAGGGGTGGTGAGGTCGGTGTTATTCTGGGATGGGGCTGTGGTGCAGGGACTGACATTTTGTGTGTTTACATCAGATCTGCCTTGTGCAGTTATAATCAGCCATGCTACTGGGACTATAAGCTGGAATGATTCAAGTGCTGTGGCCTCTACCATTGCAACATAAATTCCACTAAAAATAGCAATAATAAGAGAAACTGGAGACATTTAAGCAGGAGTCTGGGCCAAGTGTAAACAAGGATGGAAAAGAACAAATAAAAGATTATCTGTCCTTTGAAACACCCACATTCCTGCCAATTCAAATATTGACTAGCTGCAGAATAGGAAAAATCACTGCTTGCAGTGGGATGGAAATGGCAGAGTTTGCTTCAGAATAACCCAGAAAGCAAAAATGATGTTTGGAGGCTTCCAACAAGGACCAGAGCTCCAAAGCAAGAAAAAAAAACGCACTGTGTGCATTGAGGAGGATATCTCAGGGAAGCTTTTTCAGTGTGAAGTCTGAGTGGAGACATAAATCTCACACCCAGGATGCATTGTGGCATTTAGTGTTCATAGATTAGAATATCCTTGGTTGGAAAGGACTCACAAGGATCATCAAGTCCAACTCCTGGCACTGCACAGTGGTGACACCAGCTTTATAGAGTGGTTGTGAAAACACCCTCCTTGCTGGTTGTTTCCATGGGCATGGTGGGAAACGGATGTGGAACTGATCTGGTTGAAGAGAAGACTTGTGCATTCAGGGTATCCTTCAACCAGATCCATTTTCTTTCTCTGTTTGTAATCCTGAAATGGTAACAACTTCCCATTGAGTTCCTGAAGTGATTATCCATCTCACACCACCATGGGGTGTGCTTGGTGACATGACTTCCATGAACTCCCCTGTGTTCCATTGCACCCTGAAGTCAGTACTGTTCTTGTTGTGTTAGGGTTTGTTTTGACCATTATTTTAATTGTAGTGTGATGGATGATGGTTTGGTTTGACTTTTTAAAATTTGTTGTGTGTGTCCAGTGATTTTTTTTCAACACAATAAACTTAAAATAAATCTTTCAGGCTGAGATGTTCATTTTTTTACTGCAAGAAAGGCCTGTAGAGATCAATTATAGGAACAAAGAATTAAAATCTGGCCCCTCCTCTAGTATGAATTAAATCTTATATCCTACGGTGAGCAAACAGCATATTAGACTTTGCCACAGTCCTCAAAGGCATTATTCCCACACTACAGTGGATGAGGGCAAATAAAGCCAAGAGAGCTGTAATTTGCTTTAAGTCATTCATCCAAACTGATGCAAAATAAAAAGCAGAGCGTAAAATGTCCTGTTCTAGATCAGTTTCTCTTGCCATCAGCCAGTGCTTCCCCTGCTGGCATGCAGAGCAATGTGGGCAGTGGTTTTACCCTTCTTGGCCCTCCCTGCACACGAACAAGGATTGCAAAGGTCTCCGTTTTCACTGGCTGCCTCCCACATGGGTTTGGGTGGGCCTGGCTTTGGAACTGACACTTTGTCACCTCCTCTGTCCCTGCTTTGGGCAGTGATCTCCAGGTTCCACTGCAGGAAACTCTTTTTCACCTCCTGAGGAACAGAAGAGGAATTGGAGAGAGGCAGGAGGAACAGCAGCACTGTGGAGTCAGCAGACCCAGCTGCTGGTTCTGGCTCTGGCCCTGAGCTGCTGTATGGCTCTAAATCTTCTGTGCCTCAGTTTGCCCATTCATATGGCCATGATTAAGAAATTTCAGATTTTTCAATACTTCCTATATATTTTTTTGTCTAAAAGGAATGTTAAAATAAGAACTGATCGAGGATCATCTTAAAATCTATGCTCTCTCTATGCAGAAAAATGTAGGGCTTCACATCGAATTATTTTTATGGCCTTTGTTTGCTTTAAAACCAATAACAGATTGACTATTCTGTGTATTTTGTTATTCTTTCCTTCCTAATAACTTCATTCGTATGCTCCTTCTTTTAAAGTCTCCAACTAGCAATCCTACTGTTCCTGTGTAAAAAACTTGTTCCTAATGTTGCATAGAATTTTCTAAGTCATTCTCTGGTTACCAAGGCAGACGAACCCTAATGAACAAATGGGAAGATTTGACGCCACCTCAGCCGTGCCATCTGGTGGCACTGGGCCTCCCGAAGGAAGGAGGTCTGCTTGCACCATCTAGTGGCTTCAGGTAACCGAGCCGAAGGGATTTTCTATTCCCAGCCCACATCCCCAGCAAGCCTGAATAATAAAAATACAGACGAGGCATTTGCAATTTCAGGTAACTCTAAGTGAACACAGGAAATGCAAAAAGCAAACTTACCTCCGGGGAAAAAAATGAGAATTTTCTACTAATCAGTTCTTTTCCCCCACACCCATTTTCATTTACCATTACCACCATTCAAAGCACAAGAAAGCAGAATCCTTAAGAAGTAAAATAAGGAGGAGAGTTCTTCCACAACAATACAAAAGAAAGCATCTGTCCAATCTAACTTCCCAGGGTCGATATTTTGTGAAGGTCAGACTGTGATCATTATCACACATCCTTCCTTTAGCAGCTGCTTAAGAACAGCTTTGCTTTCCTCCAAAGAGAAGTAGAGCTGTGGAAGCAAAGCTACAGAGAGTATCTCATCACTCTTTTTAAGTGAATGTAAAGAAAGACATCTCCAAAGACTTTAGAAGTACAACTGGAACAACAGGAGCTGCGTTATTCAGGGATAGAGTCACATTAAAACTCCTTGGTTTTCCATTGAAGAAAATAAGAATTTTGCAGTTGTTGTCAATCACTCTGAGTTTGGGAATTTACCTGAGCCAAGCAAACATCACCTTGCTCTCTCACCATGGAGACCCATGGACATGTCAGAGGATGGAAAGCCTCCAGGAAGAGAGAGTCCCAGGTTGTGTTTAATGGATGCCTATAGACTTCTTCAAACACAAATGATTCATCCCTCAAGACAGCATAATAAATGTAGGAAGTAGAACACTTCATTATGAAACACATGACCTGCTAAACGACCTGGACAGAATTCTTTGTAAATGGTATCCTTCACTCAGAGTAGCCTTTGAGTCATGTTCGAACATAAATACACAGTGCCTTGGAAAGACTTTCTAGGAATTTAAGCCCTTGCTGTTTGCCATAAAGTGTTTTTAGGGTCCTTCTGAAGAGAGAGGGCCCTACATCTTGCAGAAGCAACAGGAGCCTATTTGGTTTAAAAGGTTCTGGGACTTTAAGAGAACCTGAGCTCAACTGAACAATTTTTTATGCATATTGCTTTCCACTCGTAAATACAAATTTAACTTCCCTTCACTCACTGTGTTCTCTGGGACTAAAAATTACATTTAAAAAGGCAAATAGTCCAGAGAGGTTATCCCTATGTTAACCTTGCAGAAAGGAGCAGGTGTGTATTCTCCAGACTGCAGGGACCCAGAGACCCCTCTGTGGAGCTAAAAGAATGAAAGGATGCATCTTGCTTTGCTGTCACCAGAGATCCACATAGGCCTGCAGAAGTGAGGGGAGTGCCATCCTTTGTCCAGGGGTTCA
Organism: Corvus brachyrhynchos; assembly: GCF_000691975.1. Lineage (NCBI taxonomy): Eukaryota > Metazoa > Chordata > Aves > Passeriformes > Corvidae > Corvus > Corvus brachyrhynchos. The sequence continues at coordinate 2,350,694 of NW_008246065.1, forward strand.
TCCCTCTCCCAGGTTTGACCATTATAACCTATCAGACCACGTGTGCATTGCCCATCTCACTCTCAGACATTATAATCTGCTTTGCTTTGATTTTTCTTTCTTTTTCATTAAATCAGGTTGCTTCAAGCCCTTCTTGCTATGAAGTTCTCTTTCAGCTAAACTTCTTTCTGTACAATTTTGACAAATACTTCAGGGAGTGAGCCAAGAAGGCTCTGAAATGAAGCATCTACTTTAAGGGTCTATCAGTGTCTCAGTCCCTTCTCAACAATAACAAGCATTCAAGTGTGGTTGCTTTTCTGACTGATCTCTTTCCTGCACCTGTTCCAGCTTAGTTCTAAGGCAGCTGTTGCCTGTGAACAAGTGATGCTTGTGGACTCCTGAGTACAGATTTTCTTACCATAAATCACTTAATCTTGGCAATATAGTAATATGACTATAAACACTCCTATGTAAGTACTTCTCTGGCACACAGGCCTTCTAGTTCAGTCTCATAAACTGTGCCGATGATTTGCAATTTTGCAAATTTCTCACATCTTTCTTTCCCCACTCTACAGAGAGAAAAAGTGTTTTCCTCGATCTGTGCTTGTCAAATTCTTGCTGTGCTGGATTACACCACTATTCCAGCTTTCCAGGCAGCTTCAAGCACCTTGAACGAGAGCTATCTATCATCATGAAAGCTAAATTAATGTCCAAAGGCTGACAAACTCATGCTTTCCTCAGTATTATCCAAGAGATTAATGTAGAGATCAGTAAAGGTATTTCTAAACACTAAAACCCAAAGCCAATGCATTGGTTGGGCATTCACTGACTGACTGGCCAGGTCAAGTGTCCATGAGCTGGAAGTGAACTTCACCATGGGATGAGGTGGCACAGCTGGAGCAGGACAGATGGGCAATGCAGACACTTTCCGTGTCATGAAATTTCATGGTGTTGTGGGAGACTTCTGCATTCACAGCTCCTATTTCACCACATTTCTTCTTTTTTGAAATTCACCGCAGCTGCTTCACAGATCTCCTCAGTCACCCAGTGACACATATTTGTGCACATGCCATGAGGAGTTTTTCTTTCTTGCTCAGCCAGCACAGGCAGGAAGTGAGAAGGGCTGCGTTAGTCTCAGAGATGCAGCCAGCAGCAGGCAGGCAGCAAGAAACTCTCAGATAAACAGTGATTTAAAGTCCTTATCTAAGATGCTCCAAGGAACTGCCATAACAAAAATAATAAACTCCAGAAAAAATAATTATTAACAGAATTCAAGGAGCCTGACCCCGATCCCATGCTGGGTTTATAATTTCATGATTTTTTCTGACTTCGACAGAGCTGCTTCCCTCTGAAACTGCTGAAAGTGTAATCAGAGTCAGGGACCAAATCTTTCGGCCTCCTTATTTATAATTGAGCTGCTCTGAAAGGTTGTATAGCCCCTTGCTGATGCCATTCAGACTAAAAAGCAGGTGAGATTTTTAGATCAAAGCAGCATTTGCCAAAGTCAGCCACTTCAAATCCTTCTGTGTGAAGTGGTAGGCTGCAGAATTTTACAGGAACAGGCTCCCTCATGGCTTTTTATGGCACCTTTTCCAAACAGTAGAAATGCTGAGAACAGTTTCTAGTGTGGTTTCCTGTTCCCATCAGTAAGAGCTTATAATTGAACAAATAAAATACCTGACTTTAAAAACACTGGACTTCAATTAAGCTCAAGTCAAAGTTTTTATTGGAACATCATCTCTAAAATCTGTTTTAAGGACACCTGGAGACTGAGTTTAATGACTACCTTAGTTGCTGTGTTTACAGGGCTGTTATTATTGATGCTGCGGCTTTCCTGTTCTCTTTTAATGGAAAACAAGACCAACAGAGGGAATATATCCATGCTTCTCCAAGGAAGAAGTTAATCTCTGACCCGTGGCAGGGTGAGCCTTGGTGTCCTGGGGAACATGTCACACTTCTCAGGCTCTGCCAGAGTATCCAGGGACATGCTGGATCCAGATGGGAACTGAGACAGGGAGTTCTGTTCAAAGCCAGTGACAATGGCAAACATAGCCACAGAAAAAAATAATTAATAACCACATGACTGCTTAATGTAGGCATAAGACACATCTTAGTGTTTGTCTGGTTTTGACCAAGAAGAACTTGGATTTATTGAGAAATTTCACTGTCTCCACAATCTGGACTCATGTCCTGATTTCAGGTCAGTGTTGCTGGCCTGGAGAAAAACCTTTATCTAGCCCTTTCAAGAGAAAAAAAAGACAAGGAAACAGTAATTTAGGCAGTTTTGTGTAGGAAAAAACCTTCCCATGCTAGGACAGTTTAGGCATGAAATGGCTCTTCCAAAACCAGAATCAAAGTGATTAATGGCTAAACGTATTCAATTTGTCACTTCTCTCCAAACCTGACTTTTCTAAAGCATGGTGAGCTTTGCCACAGATCTCAAGAAGATCAGAATTCAGCCCTCTCCTTCTTAAATAGCATTTATAAGTGGCTTTCTTAGAAAGCAAACACATGTACACATGCCAGCCTCTTCGAGCACGAGAAGTGTTCATTTCCTTGGCAGAGAAAATTGCTGGAAAAACCCTTTGGCACTGTAACTTTTCTTGCAGGGGAGATATAAAAGAGGTGCGCTTGGCTGTCAAATGTTAGTCCAAGCATTCACTATTTACAGACCCTTTCAGAAAGTGAGACTTCTTAGTCTGATTAGACAGAAAATTATGTCCTGCTCTTAAACTCCAAGGAAAATTCATGAGCCTCCCTTTGCTCTCTTATTTCCTCTTCCCAGGGAGTACAAGGCTACCTTATAATAAGAGTATTTAAACTGTTTGAGAAACGTTTTTTTATCAAGAATACCACCTATTTCTTTGTCTGAAGTAGATCACACCAGTGTTTGGTGTTCTCCTGGGAGATATGGAAAAGCTTGGAATGAGCCATGGAGAAGCCAGTCGTCTTTCACCAGCAGTGTGACCGGACATGTCTCTGTGTGAGAAGCTGGAGTTGCAGTGACAGCATGGGAGGATCACAAAGAGCTTTGTCTTTCAGGTCTTTCCCTTCTTACTCACATGAATGGCTCATCTCACAGAGTCATTCACAGGTGGAATTGTTAAAGCCTTTCCAGAAGCTCTCTGTTGACCATCA
>NW_008246065.1:2353841-2373471 GCF_000691975.1 Corvus brachyrhynchos
TACAACTTTTAGCTGGCAAGTGTATTTGGAAAACTGTCCATTAAGCATCAGTGAAATCTAGGTAGTCAGTGCTCTCCTGAGAGTTTTGATGGTTGTGTGAGAGAAAAAAAGCCTAAAACCATGTGTATTATCAAGCTGGTGAGCAGAAGGTTTAATACATAACTGAATTCCCCAAACTCCCAAATTCCTTTAGGAGCAATATCTTCTATTACTTGCCAAGAAAAGTATAAAGTGAGGAAAATATTAGAAAGTGAGTGTCTTATACCCACAGTCAGAACCCCAGCCTCCAGCTCTAGTAATGTTTCTCAAATCTTTTTGCCACGTGTGACAAAAGGCAGCAAACGGGTGGCTCTCCCCCACAGGGCACAGATCAGAGAGCACGATGACAGTCTGCAGTGCACAGCAGATCAAGGAACTCTCTTCCAGCAGCACATCAAGTACATTGGCAATTTTATATGCTGGTTTTGTGGTGTTCTCTCAGTCAGTTTCCCTGTTCACACAGGACTTTGTGGAAGCAGATAACGTAATGAATCAATGTTGTTAGACAGCGTCATTACCCTGATTTCTCATCAGTAGATGCTTAACACAGCACTTCATTTTTCACTGTCAAATTTCTACTCTTTTCTTCTTGCTTTGCTTTCCTTTCCCTTCTTGCCCATTGCTTTCCATTTCTTCTGGACTTTGGTGCACCCTGAAAATGCACAGACATAAAGTTTTATGCACAAAACCAGTGTTGGAAGGATTCTGTCTCCGGCCAGACACTGAGAGCTTCATCACTTTGAAAAAGCCTGAACTAACCTCAAAAGAGCTACATTTTATCTACTCAGACACTGAATTTTTAACTCAAAGGGAAAAAAAAAAAAAAAAAAAAAGAAGAAAAAAGCTCAGATTCACATGCAAACTCGTAAGCACACAAGCCAACTAACATTTGTTCAAGCACTTCCTAAGACTCTCTAACAAAAACCACGTGCAGAAAATTGGTTATTGGCACGTACAAGCAATACATTCATGGACTTCATTGCTCATGAAGGTTTGCACTTAGACCTCAGGCTGCTATCCTAAAAATAGTGGCTTCATATATGAGAGACCTGCTGTCTTCACATAGCTGGGATTTGCTGTACGAGTGCTGGAGCAAATCCCTCATATTCCTGCCACTATCTGTGCCTGTGTACTTTAACAATAAATTGAAATTTATCCTGAGCAAGCTGATCTCCCTTGCTCTGTGTGTAAATGCAGGCTGCCATGTCGGATGGCTTGAAAAATATTTATTCTACCTTATATGTGGTGCAAAAGGTAAGGAAGAAAGGGAAATACAGCCCAGCTAAATATTTTAAGTTGGTCTTAGAACTTAGCATGTCCTAGCAGAACATGCTGAATACAGCCTGTAGAGTTGCTTAATAACAGTAATAATAACAAAAAAATAATAATAAGATATTGCTGTTACTTATATATAAGAAAAATACATTTTCAAAAAGTGTTTAATTTATGAAAGCCAGGTAAAATGATAAGAGCCATCCTTCTGGGTTCACAAAACATTCACATTGCATGCAACAGCCACATATGCTGCATTTGATGCTCCCTGTGGTCTGGAAATTAGGATCACAAGGTATGCTGGGAACCTGGAAGCAAAGAGAACTGCAGGGACTGCTCTCAGCTGGAGTCCCAGCCTTTGCCTCTGCTGAGCCCGCCACCCCACATGCAATTAGCATTCATTATATGGCAGTGTTTTTATGATGTGGGTGCATCTCCAACTGGAACAAGTTGAAAAAGCATGAAAACCATCAAAGTGTTATCAGATGTTATTAGCATTGAGCCCACTAAAATCTGGAGTACATCTGAACTACTGGCACACAGATGACAAGTCCTACATCTCATTAAGAATTTCCTGAGTCCTCAGATGTTCTGCTCATGCAAAAGATGCTTGTGAATGAAATGTCATTCTTTGAATGACAAAGCAGAGTCTAAGAGGAATATTTTAGAGGGTTTCATTAATGGCTTTTCAGTCCAGACCCTCTATCTTCTTTCTGCCACTGTTTTATCTCTCAGGAGGATTTCTTGCACAGACTTTCTGCCCTCCTGTGGCTGCTGGTGGTGAGACCTGTGCTGGAGCCCCTCATCTAGCTGTGCTGGTTTAAGAAGGGCTCTCCAACCAGGCTGGCTGCACAAACCTTCCCAAGCCAGAGGCAACAGCCCTCACTATATTTTCAGTCTCAAGCATCTCTTCACCATATTTATGTCTACACAGAAAACGGCTTTTTCCTCTGCCACTGCTGTCATTTTCTCCCTCTAACCCTTCTGCCCAAAGATTATTTTCCCCTCCTTCCACTCATTCCTCCATGGTTCTCCCTGTGAGTCACACACCAGGAATACCCTCCTCTCTGCTCCTAAGTGCTCGTGACAGCTGCCATCTTGGCCCAATCAAGGGTGATTGATCCAGCATCCTTCAGCGTCAAGTGCATTTGATCTGTAAAGCTCTCCAGCTGGGGCTGTAATAACTCATATCCGCTGTGGGTTACACATCAAGCAGCTCTTTCCCCATCAGTCACGTCTTTCCTGATAGACGAGTTCTTCAATGAAGCCCTTCACATCTAATCCACCATCTCATGCAGATCGTGATGGGAAAAATTTATGAAAAGCAATATTTTGTGCTGCTTTGAAGCAAACAAAGCTGAGCTCCATGTCAATTTTGCTGAATAAAAACTTCTGTGGACAGAGACTGTGAATTCTTCCAGGATTTAGTCCATGATAAGAACAGTCAAATCATAAATATTTATGCCTGGGGCTCACTAAATGAGCCATTACTCGCTACTTTGTTTCATTTTCATTAACTCTGTGGCTATATTTACTGCATTCACATTCAGATCCTGCTATGCAGTGTGAACTGCTGCTGTCACTGTCAGCCCAAGGCTCTGACATCTGGAAACAGGCTCCCAGCTCAGAGAGTAAGAGAATCAGGGCCAGATATTCCTGTTTGTGGGGGATCACTATTCCAGTGCACCTGAACAGAAGACATAAATACCTTTTCATACCTGACAATGCAATGTGTGCCCACCTCCCCACCCTCCTTTAGTTTCACCACACAAGCAAAATGACCACATTACTTTTACTGCAGGCTGGTTGTGTTGTGCTGCCTAAATCACAATGTTGGGTGATACGTTTTGCACAATCAGACTGGACTGGTTTGTCTAGCTGGCTCACAAATATGAAACTAAATATCTATTCAGGCATTAGATTTGCCGAGTGTTTTTTATCTCTATAGCAATATGTTCTACACATAACAGGCATGGAAATAAGGGCAGAATAGGATGGACAGAACACTTTCTGAGAGACAGCAGGTTGCAAAGGAAGAAAACAGGGGCAGCAAAGTCTGTAGAGAGGCACCTCCTCATCTCTCAATTCAGAACTCAGTGATTATTGAGCCAGAATTGTTATCTTTGGATTTAGTTGTTTTTAAAGCTTTTCTTTCATGGTTTTGTCTCATCTCTCATTGATCTAATGGGAACTTTTAATTGCCACATCCTCCCATGACAAGAAGTATCTACGGCTTAATTACATGTTGTGTGAAGCACCATTTTCTCTTCTTTCTGTTTCTTTTCTTAAGCCTGTCACATGTGGGATTCATTTGGCAGCCCAAGCTCTCATAATGAGAGATGTCTGAAAATCATTCCATCACTCCTTGTTTCCCTTCTCTGTGCCCTTGTAACATTACACATCCCTCCATCAGTCTCTCACCTCTTTCCAGGCTAGAGAGCTACTGTACGTGTCTTGTATGGAAGTTGTTCCTTATTTTGCTCATCCTTTACCCTGGGATATAAAATTTTTTACAAATTTACATATCCTTTGGGAGGTGAAGAACCAGAGCTGTGCATTACATTCAACAGTCAGGTGCATTATTGGTTTATAGAGGGTAATGGTGATGTGATTTGTTCCCTCTCCTTCAACAAAATCCGGTTTTATCCCGCTTAATTGACAGGTTCTATAGGAAAAAAAGCTGTTTATTGCCATCACTAGGCCATAACTAGAATGATTTGGTGCGGAATCCTTATTGCAAAACCAGCCAAAATTCCCTAAATCCATAAAATAAATGGCAACGTATTAAGGCACTGTGCCAATGAGAAATCTATAGGGCATAAATTCAGGATTAACTGCTCTCCACAAATGACATCCCACAAATGATATGAGAGAAACAAATTAAATTATACAAAGACCAGTGGTTAAAAATGCTGACATGTTTAGGATATCACAAGGAAAACCTTGGGAGACAGGAAGTGCAGTTATCTGATCCAAAGCCCATCATATCATCCAAGACCTTTCACTGATTTCTGAAAACTTTGACATGGTACCAAAGTTCTGCACAGATTTTAATCTGAGGACATAAAATTAAGTAATATGAGAGTAGCAATACGAATGGAGGGACTTTCCATGTAAACCCAAAATCACAGCAAACATGACAGAGTTAACTGAAGTTTCTTCCAGCTTCTGTAGTTTTTATTTTTATTCTTATAAAACACTTTTCTATATACTATCAGTCATTATATGTCTTGCATATCATCAATGCTTAATTGCATCTAATTATTAAGGACTGAATACATAGTGCCACATACTTGGAGTGCAACAGACATAAGGTGGCATGTCAATACTCTGAAAATCTCAGCTCCAACAGGTAAACTTGTTAATGGAAGGTATTTTACATTCTGTCATAATCAAGCATTTTTTTATTATTTAGAGATGTTTGCATTTATTGGGCATGCATATCATCTATGAGTTAAAAGGTGGTTAATCAAAGTCAGTGGTTTCTTTTATACTAATTATATATTTTTATTCTTAATTATTGTTTTTAATGAAAAGCTATTATTGACAGTTCAAATTATTAATAATATAAGCAAAATCTTGAAGAAACAACAATATTCTCATCTTAACATGCTCCACAGTTATATAACTACAGGATCCTCTCCACATCCCAGTGAAACAGTTGGGCTTTTCCTTCTACAGGCGGGTCAAGGAGCTCCCAGAAGTCCAGCAGTCTGTGCAGAGTGAGATGTGGATGAGGAGTGGGGACTTCTGGGGTTGGTGTTCAACACTTGCTCCTTTTGCAGCAAAGACATGGAGTGTCACTCCAGGGCTGTAACCACTCCTGGTTTGCTCTGTGCCTTCCCCAGATGCCACCAAGGAGCAGAACTTGCCATGAGCGCCTCAGTAGCTGGACACCATGGGACACACATTGACTCCAGGCTGAGTACAGACATGATAAAACATGATGGAACAGGAGTGGTTTCAGCCCTGAACAGACGAGGAGTTCTCTGATTTGTTTCTGGACAGGTGACAGAGGAAGATGGAAAAATGTGGAGTCCTTCCTTTCCACTGAAGCTTTCCCTAGCCTGTGCAAGGTGTGATGTTTGCCTTACACAGCAGCTGGATCCATGCCTCTCCTCCCCAGCTCTCTCTGATGATGAGCAGATGGCAGCAGCAAGGTGTCACAGATCAGGACAGACAGCCACAACCCTGGCTGCAGAGAAGGTGGCAGGACAGGACCTGCCAGGTGAGCTGGGCCTTGCTTGAACAAGTACTGAAGGCAAAATTCCTGAATTGGCTTGCTGTGGGAGCAGGGGACAGAAAGGCTGCAGAAAGTCAGAACTTTGCAAAACATGTCAGGGAGAACTGGCAGGGAGAGCCTTCATCTTCTTCATCATGCATCATCTTTGCTTATTTAGGAGAAGGGACTCCTTTGGAAAGTAGTCCCTGGAGATGACTTCATCAAGTGCCTCCAGAGGCATTCAGCCATTTCACAGTCATTTCTCAGAGAAAATCAGATGGCACCTGGCAGCCCAAGGCAGAAATACACAGAAACAGTTTCATCTCATTGCAGTGACCAGTGCGGACAAGTGAAGGAGAAATGACTGCTCTTATTTTGGATATATCTTCTTTGATGGCATCTTTTTCTCTGCACAAAATGAAATCACCTTTTTATACAGAACAATTAAGCGGTCTTGGCCCAGCTTAAAAGCAATGAAGACAATTTCCATGCCTATCATAATGTAGAGGGAAAAAAACAAGAAAAACTTGGGATGTTCTAGTTTTGTATCTCCAAATCCAATAGTGGTCAAAGTGATAAAGCAGAAATAAAAGGCTTCCTGAAAATCCATATTTCTTTCCCAGTTTGGAAGAATAGCAGCTGCACAGGAGATGTACACAAAGATAACAAGTACCATCAATACAATGGGCACATCTAACTCTGGACACCGTCTTTCCCCTGGCTAGTTCAGGACATGAACTCCATCTCTCCATGGTTTTATTTCTTGCTTGTTGTGTGTTTTCATTCTCCCTGGCAATTAACATTTCAAAAAGTTCCACGTTGCGATATTTGACCGGCCTCCGTTTCATACCTGACTGACTTCTCAGCACTTCCATAATCGTCTGGGGCTCATTGATGACTATTTTAGACTGTGCCCTGGATTTCAGTTCACTCCTTTTGCTACACGTGGATCCAGAACAGAGTTTAGAGGCCTGAATTTTGGACTGTACTTTCCTGAACTCGTTGTAAGACTTGGATAAGACAGTGGCAAGGATGTCTCCCATGTCTGTCAGGACCAAGAACATCAGAGGGATCCCAAAAAAAGCATACAACATGCAGAGATATTTCCCAATCCGTGTCACAGGATAGGTATTACCATAACCTTGAACAAGAACAAGAAGAGGAAGAGAAGGGAAAGAGAGAGAGATGTGATACATAAAATGGTAGCAGAAGATTTCCCTTAATCCAATTTGGGTATTTATATTTCCTTCCTCTAACACGTTGGATGTGAAACTTCAATTCTAAGTCAGTGCTTTTCCTTTATAGTGGGAGAAAACACTGGTGTTATAGTAACTGTATTAAATGTTAATAGCTGTTTTTCTCCTTGTCCTTCAGAAGACATGAATATTTCTTTTCTCCCTTCAAAACCACTGCTCTTTTCTAGATGAGCTTCTAGGCCAAGTACTTAGCCTGTAAGATTATCAGCTCATATGCTGAGGTATGTTCTCCTTCATTTTCTTCATCCATTCATGTTTTCCACTTGTGGCTGCCACAGGCTTTGGTCTGAACCCAAGCTCAGTCCCTGCTTTGCTGTGAGGCACTGAAATACTACTTATTCTTGGTCACTGTTCCCCACAGGCTAACTGAGAATGCTAATCTTTACTGTTGAAGCAATTGGGAAAGATTATTGTAGTTATTGCACAGAGTGATTTTATTTACTCTTTTTTAAATTGATTTCAGTAAAAATAACTTGTGCGGTTTCAAGGCTTAAAACTTATGCTGAGCTTAAATTTAGCTATCTAGAAATCTATCCTAGCTGAGCCACTAGGGAGCTTCCCTGGACAGGGAAGAGATGGCAGTTCTGACCATCAAACTTCAGAGTAGATGCCTCAGTTCTCCCAGACAACTCAAGGTAGATAATTTTATTCTATCCTGAGGTGATTTATCGGTTCCTAATACTGGAAATAACAAATCCACTGCAATGGAAATAGCCACCTACTCCATCTACAAGCTGCAAATATTCCAGGCTTTCTATTGATCCCAAAACTCAGGTCAAAACTGAAGAAGATGCATTAATACTCAGTGCTCTGAAGGCAAAAAGTACTAGCAGTTTAGAAATAAATAAGTTGGGTCAGTGTGTATGGGGATATTTATCAAGTCCCATGGTAAAGGAGGTGGGTAAATACACCCAGGGAAGACATTTCCAACAATATGCTTTTTCATCAGTTTGCTGAAGTCAAAGCTTTCTGATAAAACATCCCCTTTCAAAAGATCCTGGCTGCTATGTTTGTCCCAGGAAATATTCATAAGGCTGAGGATTCTGGTCACATCCTCAGTGTGTCTCTGACCACCCAGACTTCTCTCTTCAAACTGCAAGAAGCTGAGTTTGAACAGTCATCTAAGACATGAGAGTCTGAGGTTCGAGCTGTGACACAGCACACAAGAGCACTGAGTACATCAGCTCTCACACTGTTCCTTGTAGAGGATAAGCTCTTGTTTAAGGTTCAGTTTTTCTTTTACTGTAAGATGCAGACCCATGCTGGGATCTTGACCATATCCTAATGCAGTGAAGAACTGGTTTTGCAATTTGATACAATGCTGTGGTAATATTTCCCATCCAGCTTTGATTATGACAAATTTGGATAGACAGTCCCTGTACTTGCCAGCATTTGAGAAAGATTAACAAAGGGATAAAAGTAGCTTTGGGAATGAGCATGAGGAGTTGTATTTAGCAATGCAGAGGGAGCCAAAATCAGAGCAGATGTTTCTATTTGATCTAGGTCCTCCTTTGAAATATGAAGTCAGAATGAAAGATTTCAGAGATGTGACTTAAACACTATCACGTGCTGTTAACCCAGAGAAATGTGAACACCACCGTGGTTAATTACAGAGCCACAGATTAACAGAGCTAAATTAGACATAAGTAACAGAGAAGCAATTGAAAAAACAATATATGCATTATGAATTACTTTTTCCAGAGAAGAAAACATTACCCAAGAAGACACACAACAATGAGAAGGATAAGGTTTGACTGAGTAATTGAGCTCTCTTTTTGGTTCAATAATTCTATGCACATCATATGTGAATACATATTACGGTATATATGTAATGATGCAGTTAATTAGTGTGTACCATCACTAGTTACCAAATTATCACTTGTTTCTGTGACTCAGCTATGTCTCTGCAGTCTGTGTTTGCAGAACTGCTTGGAGACTCATCATCAATACTCAGGAGAAAAATTCAAGGGGATTTGAGCTTTAGGTTTAGAAGGGGTGTTTTTGTTTGTTTGTTTGTTTGTTTAGGGTGGTTTTAATTCCATGGAAGAAATGCATTAGAGAAAGCAGCAATCGGAATTGATTCTGAAGGGTGTTACTTTACCTCCGTACTTACCCACAGTGGTGAATACTGTGCAGCAAAAAAAGAGAGACCCAAAGAAATTCCATCTGTCTTCTGGACTGATAAACCAGACTGGGTCAGCTGTGTTGAAAAGCTCACGGATGTCATTCTTATATATTTTCTCATTTTCCGTCACGTTATCTGTCACAGTCACAGCAGGAGGCATAGTGAGTGTTTGCAGACCACCACTCGGAGCAGTCAGCCTGTTACTCTAGTGAAATTTACTCCAGCTGAAGACTTCTTCATATTCTCTCAAAAGATAAAAATACTCACCTTCTCACCCTCCCCTTTCAAGCCCCTCACCTCCACCTCTGAAGAAATCAGGTGGGTTCAGTGGCTTCGGTGAATAAAGAAACAAGGAACAAATAAACATAATTATAAAGAAGTAGGGCAAGAAGATTGAATAATCAGCTTCCAGCTTGAATGTCCTGTTTCATTTTAGAATTCCCAGGAGATTAGTCTTCTTTTGACCCAGAGACATTAAGAAATGTGGGGTCAACAGCAGGGAACCGACATGAACCACTTGCATCTCACTGCCCAGTGCCCTGCTGTGAATCCCAGAGCTGCAACCCTTATTCCTCCTCCCCATGGCTGAGCCTTGCTTGAAAAGATATTATTTACAGGGTTAATTTCCCAAAACTGGTCATTGTGTCAGCACAGCTACCTGAGTGAAGCCTATGTAAAAGCCCCATCACAAATCCAGGAGGATTTCTAGCCGTTCTCTTCTCCTCTACCCTCTCCATCAGCATCACTGGGTCTGGGGTGCAGAATGGCTCCTGTCCCCCTTCTGAGCATCCCATCACCAGAGGGCTGGTAGGGAAGCTCAGAGCAGGGAAGAGGGAACTGGAGAAACTTTCTGAGAGAGGATTCAGCCCCCAGCAAACTGAAGGAAATACCACAGGAATCTCAGCTTCTTGTTAAGAACCTGAGGTAACCTGGGCAAAAGGGAGAACACAGGAAAATCATTCCAGGCAGAAGCACAGGGGCTGGGGAAGCTTGCAGCCAAAAATCACAGCTAAGGAAGAAAACAGCAGTCATTAGCTAGGCAGAGAGAAAATCCTGTTTGCAGGGTCAGCTGTTAGTATTTTGAAGAATGTCTTCAAAAGCAAAAAAAAATCTCCTTCAAAAAGCAAGATAATGAGTAGCTCCCTGTATGGTTAAGACATTTTGAAATTCCAGTACATACCTGATAACTTTCTGGCGAGGTAGGTCAGATTCTGCAGAAATGTTATATATTCTTCACTTAAAGTCACCTCCCGGTTACCTTCAATATGGGAAAACATGAGAGCCCCAAGAAAAGCATAGATGACAAGAGACAGAATGAAGCAGGCATGAGGAAACACTGCCCAAAATATTTTTTTACATGTCATTTTATGTCGCAGAGGCTGTGATGTTGTTGCCATCCTAAGTTCACTTTTTTGTTTTAATATATAATTTTGTGGAGAAGACACAGCTTTTAGAAAGAAGAATGAGGTTGTAAAAGCTTTTGCAGCCAAGAAAAGCTCCTCCTGTGAAAACAAGGGTTGTTCTGCCTCAGGCTTTCAGATCACATGTCTTTATAAGTGAAGATTGCACTACAGTCCCCACGGAAAAGGAGCACAACTAATCAAGCCCTGAAATACTTCTCAGTTGACGCCATGCCACTCTATCCCTGAATTATTATTGATCAGCCAGCACTGTAATGCACATGGATTACCAGCTCTTATCAGCTGCCACTGGAGCCAACTCGTGCTTAAAGTTTCTTTTCCTGAGCAACAGTTTCCCATTCATAGAGCAGAAACACTTCCAGCTCCCAGGAGGGAAAATGTGTACTGTAAGGGATGGAGTTCTTTAAAGATTTCTCCCAGAAACAAACAGGGAAATTTAAAATTAATCAAAAGAAGGAGATGGCACTAATTGTAACCCCTGGGCAGACTATAGAACAATTAATTTCTCCTTCAGAGGGCTTAAAGAATCTCTGTGAAATCTTTGCAGAGAAGGTCTTTTGAATTTTAAATTCTTTTTCTCCCAAGCAAAAATAAAATAAAAAAGAGTCAAGAAGGTTTTGCCTAATTCTTACTTGAATAAAATAAACTCTTCCTATATTAATGGAGGTTTCAATCATGAAATTCCCACTGACCTTAGTAAGTAAGAACTGCGAGATTCTGTTCGGGGTTAGTGATCTTTGCAAACTATATCCAACTTTAAAAATAAAGCCTTTCTTTTCATCCATCCCTCTAAAACACTCAGAGCAACAAGCAGTTTCACTGCCCTTTGCAATGTTTGTAGTGGTAGTAAGGGGAGTTGGACCTTACAGAAAGAGGCATTAAATATTTCATCTCCATCTTTCATTAAAAATTGAAACACTCTTGTGCAGCCAAGATCGACTGAGCTGTATATATGGAACATGTCCACATGTCCACACAGAAATCCTACATGGTTACAATGATTTCTTCTAGGTCAAACTCTCAGCAAATTGGATCAGAAGATAGTTTATGTTCAGCAGTGTGCGAGTCTCCACTATAAAAAAGAGGCTTTCAGGGCTAAGACAAAAATAAACCTGCTTGCTTGCTACTTTTCTGGTTATCTGTCTCCTTGGCTTAGTCTTGCTTTTTGGAAACAGATTCATAAATCCTCTTATTGCAGCCAATCTCTTTTATTTTTTTTCCCCCGTTGACCTGAAACACAGGGTTAAAAACTGCTGCTGTTCATAATTAGTCAAAAGCAACACAACTTCCTGAGAGGTTGTACCTGGAGATAATGTACATAGGTTTGGTGTCCTTTGTGCTGGAATAGTTATGCTGGAGACTAAAACATTGGACAGCAATTTGCTACTGTCCAAATGCATGGGTTGCACACACCTGGAGGAGTCAATGTGGTTCTGCTACCCTGCTCTCAGTTAAAAACTGGGAAAATTTCAAAAGCAACAAGGATGGCTGAAGGTACGGCCAGATTTCAGACAAAGAATGACTGAGAAGTCATTGGCCAGGGGGAAAAAACTGTGACTGAGGAACTATATAACAGCAATCTTCAATCTCCCAGGTGTTCTGGAGAGAGCAGGTGAGGCATCAGCTCTCTGTAGCCTCTTCTGGAAGCAGAGTTGAGGACCATCAAATTAAGAAAGTAGAAAGCTGCTTCAAAACAAATAAAACAGGATTGTTTCTCACATAGCTAGAAAAGTCTTTGCCAAAGGATTTCCATACATGAAAGAGAATGGAGAGGTGTTTAGAAGAACAGTCATTAATACTGACTACAAACCACACAGGGCTCAATAAACCCCCTGAACTGAAAATAGTTTGCAGTTGTAAAAATAAGATGGGGTACTGGGCCAAATGGGCTGCTGTCTGAGGCAACATATTCACACCAATGTTCTAAAACAGGTTTTCACTGACCAGTATGGTAATTCTGATACCGTTTGTCCTGCACAGTTTTTCATCTACAACTCAGATATAAACATCTTTCCTACAAAGTGCTTTAAAATCTTCTCAGCCTCCTCCTACACATGGTACTGCAAAGTATTTAGCAATTCCCAGGAGCTTCTCAGCCATTTGCAGCATCAGGCTCTAAGCTTGTGACAACAAGAAAATTTAATAAAAATAAAACCAGAAATGATTTTTACATTATTTGCTTAATCTAAACCATTTCCCACTATTGCTGTATTACATATTTGAACTCAGTTGCTTAAAAGCAAATCCCACTAACCACAAGTTATTCCAAATTGAGTTACTGGTACTTGTATTGAGAGAGATTTTTGCAATATACATTTCCTATTCACATTAATGGGCAGCAAACCTGCACTTGTCCCAACTTCCATTTCTTTGATTAGGGCAAATGTGAGTGCTCTGTAAGGTGCTGCTTGAAAGGGAAGTTTTTGACCACAGCTGCAAGGTTAAATAATTCCAGTAAAAATATACTTACGATGAAATTGCTATTTTATCTAATATTTCTGGATTACATAGGTTAAACCTAGAAGGTCATTGTTTGGGCAGAGAGAAATATTTTTCAATAATCAGTAAAACTCTCCCTGCATTAAGTCATCTGCCACGTTGCCAAAGACCTACCTCTTCTGTGAAACACCACTGGATTCTCCATTCTGTGCTGACAAAGAGTGTAATGTCATCCTTTCTTAGAGAAATCAAAGGGACTTGAAGGATGACAGTGCTTTTTAAAAATAAATGGCAATGGACTAAATTGTTTGCTTTCATTTACACCTGGCATTGATTCTGATGGGAATAATTTTTGATAGAAGACTGAGACCTCAGCCTGGCAGCACTTCATGACAACGAGAATTAAAAACATTCAATTCAAGGTTGAATGTAAACAAGGATCATGGAAGATTTGATCTATTGTCCTATTATAGGCCCCTGGAAAGTATTTCCAGAATGCATTAGTATGCCTAAGCTCCCCAAGAAAATGAATGTTTTGGTATAATGGTGATATCCCCCCCAAAAACCCTTAAACAACAAAAACAAGTGGCAGCAGTAATTGCATCTAGAAAGCAATCTCAGGGCTGTGTAAGCATTAGATTTGATCCCAAGACATAATGACACACACTCGAGGTCAGCTGGGGGGTGGTGTTTGTGAGGTTTCACTTTTAGTGTCCTGAGCACTTTCAAAGGACTCCTCTCACCTCCCACCCACGATGGTTATCCCAATACTTTCCATCCCTGGGTTTTTTTGAGGCCTGTCCTTGTGGGATTTCAGCCCACAGTGGGGCCCAGGAGCAGCACTGGCCCAAGTCCCACCCTAACACAGACACATGACATTTGTGCAGAGCAAATACATCCTGCCAGATGAGCCACACGAGACTTTAAGGCACCCTCCAATTATTTTTCTCCTCACAACCCCATATTCCACATTTCCCTGGAATATGAATTCCCCTGACACCTCCTGTTCTTACCACTGCACCCCTAACACCTCACACTGCTGGGATGGAGAGAGAAATCCACTAACTGGCAGTGTAGGGTGTGTTGGATACCCCATGGAAGGTTTAGCTTTCTTTGAATGCATCTTTAAAAGTCTCTCTTTTGCTCGAGTCAAGTACTTGAGCTCGTAACCTCTGGGAATATTTGAGAGCACTCAGGACTAACGTGCTGACACTACATAGAATGCTAAGTGGATTCAAAGATGTCCAGGACTCTCACCCTGAATAGGAGAATTTCCTGTTTCATTCTTTGTTCACACCAAAGCCAAGCAAGTGGTCCCATCACTTCACTTATAAGGGAAAAACACTTTCATACACCCCAGGACCAGCTAAGGCTTGGGTACTAGTTTCTGTTCCTCCTCTTTCTTTTTAAGAGGGATAAAATCACACAGTCAGAAAACACTTTTGATGGGAGCCTTTTTTACCTGGTAACTAAACACAGGACTGGTTTTTGTTCACTCACAGACTAGCCAGCCACTTGATCCCCTCTCCCTCAC
The DNA here is from genome assembly GCF_000691975.1 of Corvus brachyrhynchos. Classification (NCBI taxonomy): domain Eukaryota; kingdom Metazoa; phylum Chordata; class Aves; order Passeriformes; family Corvidae; genus Corvus; species Corvus brachyrhynchos. The sequence continues at coordinate 2,368,150 of NW_008246065.1, forward strand.
CCCCAAATCATTGCGGGGGTAGAAAGACTTCACTTTGCCTTCCTCTTCCCCAAACCTGAGCAACCACAACAGCCCAGAAGGAGTAGAGCTTCCCCCTCCATGAGGAAATATTACCCTTCCTCCCTTGGGAGCTGATGACATCTCTCTCCCAGAGCTTCAGCCAGTACCCAGGGGTTCACCTCATCTGGAGGGTTTGGTTGCTGCAAGGCTGAGGTTTCCAACACAGCAGAGCTCTGTGTCAGACACTTCTGCTCCTGCTGCTCTCTGAAAGATGTGCTAAGTCAGAATACACTTGGGGCTGGGAGGGGAAGCTGCTCTAGACAGACCACACTCTTCCAGACCCTTTCTAAAGCGCCACAAGCAAAATCAAACACTGGTGGTTAGAGGGCAACAGTTTTTAATCATGGTGGGGACAGCTTTGCAAACAAAGCCACCTCGCTGCTCATTTCTTTGTGTGTCTCCTTTGAATGCTGTGACATCCCTTCAGGGTGTTATAACAAGCAGAAAGGTTGGTATCACCATGAGCCACCAGCATCAGACCCCACGGCACAGAAGCCTTGGTTTTCCAGATAAGCAAAGGGGATTACTGAGGTTCAGCTACAAGTCTTATGCCAAAGTCTTTACTGAGTTAATGTAGTGAACATAATGCTGGTATAGTGGAGACTATCTCAGCACAGTAGTTCATTTTAAGGCAAACAAGCTCCCTGTAGAGAGATCAGAAAGCTGCTTCTTAGGAATTTAATTAACATTAGAGTATGTGAGATTATATGCTTCATGAAAGCATCATGATTCATGTCAACAGAGCCATTCTGCACTTATTTGAACTGGCAAAAACCCACATAGATTCAAGATGACAAGTCTACTTTGCTCTTAAAAAATGTTTATTCTTTATTATTATTAATGTGGCAGCATATGTATATAAGCAATTTAAAAGAGGTGAATCTAAAACCTCAAATATGAGAACAAACTTTTAGCCATAAACATCCACCAGCATTCAGGTGAGACTGTCTCTGTGACTGGCACAGACCCTCTCAACTCTCAGCATGCAAAACACTAATGAAAAAACAAGTCTGTTGATCTTATTTCCAATGTCACATACAAGTTCAGTCAAAGAGAACACAGAGAAAAAGTCATCCTTTGCAGGCTGCAGTATTGGCTAAGTATTAGGGATAAAACCGAGGTCAAATGTGTATCTGGAAGAGCTCTGAGGTCATTAAGGACTGTAAATCCCCAAAGTACCCTGCTTACAGTATTTTCTACCCTCAGTCATCCACGGCACTTTATAAACCACAGGCAGGAGTCTGCAAGATGCCCACAATCAGACACCTCTTTCTGCCTCCTCTCCCTGGCAATCAGACTGGGCATGGTTTCATGTCAGTGGCTCAGAGTTTCTTGAGTGTCAGGCTAAATTTTCCATCACTTGTTTTCATCCCGATTTTCCTAATGACACTAAGCGATTTCTCTTCCCCTTTTGTGTAAAGTAATCTTAGAAGAGTTTTAACTCCATTATCCTACCACTCATTAGTCATTGTGGATTTGAGGGGTGGAAGACACTTTCACAGATGGGTGTGCCTTGGGACAACATTGAGTGGACACTTGTCTTCAAATTTCTTTCAATTCTGCTGATTTCCTTTAGCTCTGAGCAGGAGTACATGAACTTTTCCAATCCTGTCCCACCCATTTCAGCTAATAAACCGTTAATTACTTACCCTTTGTAATGCTGGCCCTTTAAATGTTTTGGCAGTCATGGGAATAGTTCTTAAATGCTTCTTAGTGAATCAGTAAACAACATTTTGCCACCTTAGTGGGGGACACTCTCAGGTTCTGGGCCCATGTAACTTCACATATTTAATTATTTTAAGACATGATTTCTCAATGATGTGATCCTGCCTGGGCTGATATGTAAAACTGCTCTATAAAAGCACCTTCTGCAAAATATTTGGAAAAAAATTAATGCAAAATTACCCATCTTTTCTGAGGAATGTCTAATAAAAATTGAGTGTGGAATGAGGTCTCTTCTTCCACGCTTCTCAATAACAAAGAAAAATCCTGTAGAACTTCTGTATGAGCCATCTGGGCCACAGGCCCCAAGTGCTGTGAACCCTGCGGATTCACCCGGGGACTGCTTGGCTCTTCCCGAGACTGCCTGGCACCCAGACTGCCCACTGCTGCTCAGACTGCAGGAAAAAGCCATCTAAATGGCACTGGCCTTCTCCAGGGTCACTTGGGAATTCGAGATGTATGGGGGGAGCAGCTCAGCTGCAGGATGAATATAAGTTCAGCCAGGGTGATTGTTTGAATCCCGCCAGGCAGCCAAACCAGCTGGTGGCATCGTATTCAGAGTGATGGGGCTTTAGGTTACAGCATTCAGGGATTTAGCTTTTGTCTAAACAGAAGGACATCAGAAACACATCAGAAATGAAATGTTGAGCAGCTGAGAGATAAGGGAGTTTTCAGATGAGCCCTGAAGGCTGTGCACACACAGAGGAGGAAGGAAGCAGGGCTGGAGGTGACTGCATGTCCCCATGAAGTAATGAGTGCTGGCAGTGCTGGTCATGAGGAGAAGCACAGCCTCCTGAGTCCTACAGCACCAAGAACCTTCGCTCCATCACTGCTCTCCTAATGCAACAAGAGGGAAGGGGTGATGGCCCTGCCTGGAAAACAAGGGCCCCTAAACTGCTGCCAGCAGTCCTCAGCATGGAGCAAAATGAAGAGTCTTGACAAGATGCCTTATGGACACTGCTGCATTTCCTAATTTTTCCAGGCTAACTGCTGATGGAAGGAGAACTGCAATGGTAGCCACTCTATGCTGGCCTCTTACATGTTCTTCAAGAGTTATTGCTCAGCTCCTATCTCTTCCCAACAGTCCCATGGCATCAGCTCACTTCTGCTGTTGGGTATCGCACCAAACCTGCCAGGATTTCTCAGTCTGTATGCCAGGACTTTCTTTTTCTTTCTTTCCAGAGGAATTATCTGGTCACAATGCTGAATAATTTGTTAGAAGGCCAACCCAGACAGCTGTGTGAAATGTTTGCCCCAAAAGAGACTCACATCACATTACATTTGCAGATCAGCTTCTCTGGCTGGTAACCACGTCAGAGGCATGGCACAGAGCAAAGGCACAAACCCCATCATCTCCTTTCAACAAGTCATGGAAACACACAGTAACTCCTTCAGCAGACTCTGTCAGACCAGGGTCCCCTCAACAAAATATTGCTGCCATAACTGCAAGATGTGCCCAGCCCAAATCTCCTGCTCTTTGTCAGCAATATCACTGCTCTAGAGCTCACCAAGCCAACAGATTGGCTTCAGTATTGTTGGTCAGATTGCTGCAGGCTGGATGAGGCATCTCAGATGCAGGAGCTCTGGACATAACTGAGGTTTGTTTCCAAATGCACAAGAGTTGCCAAAGGACAGAGAGGCCCTCCTTCCCAAAATTTTGTTTCAACAGTAGATAGAACCTCTATTCTTCCTTTCAGTCAGGTGTTTATATAAGCAAAAGTATCTTGGGAAGCGCCCTTCGTAGATTTGGATCTTTCTGTCCCTTCTGAAATGACCAGGATTTTTGTTCATTAATTTGAAGCTGAGATTGTCTGCAGTCCAACACTAATAGCAGAAATGTGCCATTTACACCAATTAAGCATTCAACTTAATGTCTTTATATAGCTGATCTGTAGCAGAATTTGGTCAGATTCTGCTTTCTTTTAAACTCATATAACACAGTTTAATGGATATGAAAGCAGAATTAGCTTTTCTTTTATTTTTTAATAAGCCATTTTAGACATTCTAGCTGTAGACTCATCACTCACACCACATTTCTGTCTCCTGCTTGGCTTCTCTTTTACTTTTCCTGTCCCAGAACTTACTGTTCTCTACAAGGAGAAACACACAACACACACAATATGCAAAATTACAGAGGAGAATCCCAGGCCAGGGCAGAACCATATTTTAAAGACTTGTTTTAGGATGGCCACGTTGAGCACTCAGAAGTAAAAAGCTCTGTTAATGCTGTAACCTGGGCACATCCCCTTATGCATTTGCATGGAGTCACAGTCTTTAATTTACACGAAGCCATCAAGTATCTTCATTCCAAAAAAACCCCAGCCAACCTCTTCCCCAGAGCAACTCCACATAGGCTTAGCTGCCCATGTGTGCTGCAGAGCACATACCCGGGGCATTCAATGGATAACAATGAATAACTCAGCTGCATGGTCCTGCTGTGCTGGAGAAAGTTTCTGTGCAGTAAAACGTGGTTGAACTTCCCTATCACAGGGAGCAGAAAGCAGGTTCTTGTGAACAGGGAGAATAAGGTGGCCCTGTGAGGAGTTGTAAGGATAGGAAAAGCAGCTGAGCTACTCAGTCTGCACTGCTCATCTGTCTGCTGGAAGAGGAAGATTGGAGAAGAAATCCAGTTTAAGGTATTCTCACCTCTACACGTGTTCACTTGTACATGTGTATTTGCTCAGGCTACAGCAGATTTCTGCACACAGTTGCACTGGATCCCAAAAGGAACTGAATTGTGGCAGAGCCAGAGGGATGGATAAACAGCCCAAAAAATATTGTGTGGAGATAGGATAAGGGAGAATGACTTTAAGCTAAAGGAGGGTAAGTTTAGGTCATATATTAGGATGAATTTTTTTACTGTGAGGGTAGTGAGGCACTGAAACAGGCTGCCCAGGGGAGCTGTGGATGCCCCATCCATGGAAGTGTTCAAGACCAGGCTGGATTTGGCTTTGAGTAACCTGGTCTAGAGGAAAGGGTCCTTGCCCACAGCAGGAAGGTTGCAGAGATGATCTTTAAGGTCCTTTTCAACCCAAACCATTCTATGATTCTCTGAAGAGACACATCTTGGCAAAAAATACCTTTTTTTGCAGAATCCCATCGCAAAGTGATTCCCAAACAGCACATCTGCCAGTGCCCTCTGCCCTGCCACAGGGGCATGCAACAGCCACACCAGGAAGGAGCAGGATCCACCCAGTCCTACTCCTGCCCCTCACCTCTGCCTCCGTCAGCAGCTGCTCAGGAAAGGGCAGGAGTGCAAGGCAAGCTGGAGTGGTATTTTCCCACAATAGTGCTTTAGCCTCAAGCAATTTGCAGTTCATGGACTTCCTGAGCCGAAGACGGCATTTCTGTGGCAAGGAAAGTATTTCCAAGCCCTTGAAAAAAACAGGAGTTCATCAAGGGGTGGCACCTGCCGGGAAACCTTCCCGCGGGCCGGGCTGCTGCGTGCCCGTTATCCAGCTCCAGTACGGTTTCCCAGGAGAGATGGTCGGAATTTGCCAAGGCAGCAGGAGAAGGGAGGGCGGAGGGATGCTCCCGCTC
>NW_008246065.1:2373572-2379245 GCF_000691975.1 Corvus brachyrhynchos
AGCTCAGGCAGCTCCAAAGGGTCTGGGACAGCGGCCGGGAGGGCTGAGGGACATCCAGCACCTCTGGCAGCTGATGCCCAGCCCGCTCAGCCTCTGTAGCATGTCTTCGCCGTGGTCCAAACGCCTTTGAAATGTGAGGCAGGAAATGCAAGGAGGATGGAGAGGGATTTTTCTCAAGAGCGTGGAGTGACAGGACAAGGGGGAATGGCTTCAAACTGAAAGAGAGTAAGTTTAGGTTAGATACTTGGGGGGAAAATCGTTTCTGTGAGGGTCGTGATGCACAGGTTTCCCAGGAAAGTTGTGGATGCCCCATCCCGATAAGAATTCAAGGCTATGTTGGATAAAGCTCTGAGCAATCTAGTGTAGTGAAAGGTGAGCCTGTCCATGGCAGGATTTTGGAACTTGCCAGTCTTTAAGGTCCCTTCCAAGCCAGGCCATGTTATGATTCTAAGATTCTGTGCTGTCAGTGAGCTCCTACGAATTGCTGGTGAATTCTTGGCACCAGGTACACGCAAACAGAAACATAATCACTTGCGACCTCCCTTACACATTGCTTTATGGATTACCACTCAAAGATCTGTCAATGCGGGGTCAGTTGGCCAGATGGATGTTCTGAGGGAGTTGATCTGCTGCAAACTGTAGCAAGAGGACAAGCAGCATCCTGGAATATCTGTGAGGGACAGCACTGTGCCACTTGTGTGCTCACCATTGCTCTCCTGGGCACCCTGGCCCCTTTTTTGAGAACTCTTGTTTGCAGCGCTCCAAAGAGCAGCCCCTGGTTTTGCAGGCAATGGGAGAGAGAGCAAGGAAGGATACCTCCAGGGTTTTGCAAGTATAGCTATGGTGAACAGCCTGCAGCTATCCAGCTAGTGTGAGGAGTGTCATTTTAATCATAAAAACCAAGAGTTTGTTATAACATTAGTCTCTCCCCTGAATCTCATCTGGATCTCACTCACTCCTGCCTGATCTCTAAACTAGTGTGAGATAAAAGGGGAACAGAGACACCAGGAGAGCCTACAAGTTCTACCTCCCTTGCCAAGCTTAAGAGCATGTCCTTTCACATCCTCCTCACCAGCTCCCCCCGCCGGCACACAGGACATTCCCCCAAGCTGCCTCCGTGTCCCACAGAGCTGGTGCCCGTAATGGAGAACCTCTCCACTCGTGCTGCTGTTTCAGCAGAGAAAGAAGTGGCAGCTGCTGCACAGCTCTGCTGTGCCATGTCTTGCCTGGATACACATGAAAGTGAAGCCCAGGTCATCCCTGAGGGGGAAGGTTTCAGCTCTGCACATGCAGTGATGAGGCGCTCCAAGGAATCTGCATTGCAAGAACCCTAAATTGGAGCATGGCTCTCTCCCAAAAGACACAGGAGAACTGGTGCAGCCCTCGCTGCCCCAGGAGGCAGCAGCTAAACAGACTCAGCTGGTCCCCTCAAACTACCACAGCCCCAACTAAAATGACAACTCCTGGGCCTGTTTCAAAACTATCAATGTCCCAGGCACTTGCTGGGATAAGCAACACACCTGAATTCCTTCAGAAACACCCTCAACAGGGAGTCATCTCTTCACATCAGTATATTTTCACACATCTTCAAGGCAGCCCAGCAGACTGAAGGCTCATATCAGCACCCAGGGACAATTTGGGTGTTCCTGACACACCTGAAGGGCTCAGAGCCCTACTGATGGGTCACACTCATCCTCATCCTCATACTATGTCTGGTTTAGTCACCTCTAGCTCGCTGGATATGCATAATCTTTCACCTTGAAGTCTCTTTAAACACTTGACAATGTCATTACTTTCTTGGCAAACTTCAAGCCCTTACAAGAAGACAAATATGAGTCAGGGAATGTAAAAAAACCAAGTAACATTTTTAAAATAGGCTAGAGAATATATATCCTTCCTGACAAGGGTCTCATTAGAGATTATCTGATCACATCCTCTCAACTGAATTTTTGACTTAGGGTATCCTTCCAATCACCTTCTGGCTGGGCCAGATCCTGTTTCTGATTATTCCTGTCCTATGGAAATGAAACCATGTAAAATGAAAGTTAATAATGCACAGTTTATTTTCAGACAGATGGAATATTTCATTAACTACTCTCGGGATTTTGGCATGAGTTTTTAAAATAGGATTCTCAACCTAATCTAAACCAAATGGGAAAATATATTCATCATTGTGGCAGAAACTATGGAGAAGACAAACTTCTTCTAAGTAGCACTTTCCTTTCTGCAGTCCCTTCTCTTGCCCAGGGATCAGAGCTGCTTGTACTCCCTTTCCCTTGAGCCACTTTTTCATTAATTTAGAAGAGATCCCAGATGCACTCAGGAAACCACAGATGTCACAGATGGCAGCGCCACAGCACCTCCGTTGGGAAGCAGGACTGCCTTATTCCAGCTTGGCCAATGGCTGGAAAGAGGTCCTACCTTAATCCAGGTGGGTGATCCCTTTTGATGTCTTCTTAGCAAGCAAAGTGAGAGGGGAGGTCTCCTTTTAATATCTGGGACTGAAAACTGGCCTGAGCTGCAGCACTGAGCAGTCAGTCCCTGGCAGGAGCTTGGCCAGGGGTCTGCTTTGTGCCCAAGCCTGCCAGAGGCTGTTATCATACCAACACAGGCTGGGGACTGTCTCCATTTTGGCACACGTGTGTTGAGTCCCTTGGATTAACCTTTGCTTAATTACACACCTCAGGCTAAATACTTTGAATGTAATGTGAGGGGAATCTGGCTTATATGGGTCTTTTTTGTCCCATTTCTCATTTGTGCTGAGAGTCACCCCTGGCCCAGGTAGACTTTAGAAGTAAATGAAAAGACTGAATCTAATACTCATCAATGCACCTGATGGGATTGTCTGTAATGTATTTCCCAGCCTTAAAGTCTTTTCAAAAGTCCATAAAATACACCATTTCCTTGTGCATTTTTTCCCATAACCATGCTAATTCGCCATCCCAGTTGTGCAGATTGTGCTGGGGCAAGAGGTGTTCTGATTATTTCCTTTGTTTATGGTATTAGACTTAAACTATTGTTGATCTTATTGTTCTTATTTGTAACGTGTTCACCTCACTAGGACAGTAATTGTGTCAAGCAAGTTGGAGTCCAATCTGCAGAGCTGAATATTCAGAACAGCAAAAGAAAGGCTCCAATTTTTCAAGCAGCGGGCATATTACTCCTCCATTTGGATTATTAAATTCTAATTATAGCCTGTTGATCCAGTTACAACGTTGTTTGTAAATCTAAATACAGTTCTCTAAAGCCTGCATTTTATTTCTTAACCTGTTGATGCTTAGTAAAAAAACACCAGTGTGCCTAATAGAGCAGGTGGAGCTCAGCTTGCTTGTGATCAAGCTCTTTTTCCCTCATCTGTATTCCTTTGGGTATGTTTAGGAATGAGAGCTTAACACCAGGAAGAACCATGAAAAAGCATTTCACATAATGCCTTGGTACCTGTGGACTCAACAGAGCTGGGGTCAGGAAGATATTTTCCCTTAGGTAGCATTAATGAGGATTCCCAGGCTTTTTGGGAGGAGGGCAAAGGCAGTTGGGTTTGGTGTCTCTGCTCTTCGGGCAGTTGCCCAAGCTCTTCTGGGAACAGCCCCTTAACAATTCCCTCTTATACAGACAATTCTTTTAGTCCCTTCTTTTCATGCAATGTTTTCTGCCCTTCCAAGACCTTTTCTTTCCTCTGTCTTCACGAATATTAAATGCAAGGAAAGCAGAGAAGCCCAAGCCAAGTGGTGTGAGCAGCAATGGTTCCCAGGAAGTGCTGCATTTCAGATGGCTGAAAAGCCTCCCCAGCTCTAAGCTGGGAGTGTACCTGCAGCATCCTCCCTCACCTGTAAGTGGAGAGGCATTTTGAGTAAGAAATTACTGTGATGGATGATTGCCTGAGTCCATAAACCATACTCCCGTCACAACCTTTTTTCTTCCAAGCCTTCTTTAAAGCTCCAGCGCCCTTGTGCGCTCACAGTGCTCACAAGCCCCCAGCACAGGCTTTTAGCCAGGCTTCTCACACACCTGGTGAGGTGGCCCACTGTGGCTTGACTGCTGGGCATGGAAATCACCAGATGCGCACTCATGATTGTCACTAAATCTTGGAGAGCTCCTCCCTGAGCTAGGCTCAGCTCCAGGCAGGGAAGCATTGCAATGTCACAATAGTGGGAAGGGCTAGGAAGGGGTTTTTGATGTTTTGACAGGTGGTGTTGGGGAATTTGCCCAGTTCCTCCTTTTATCCTTGTCACTCAGAATCCACTGGGGAAGGAAGGGAGGGAGGTGCCCTTCCTGATAGGAAATGAAGTGAAGTTCTCCTAGAGATTTTCTGCTGAGGTCTCTACCCAGGAGTGCTTTGACAGAAATTTGGGATACAAATGTCCAAGCAATGGACAGCTCCAGCAGGTACCACTCTTGCTGTGGATCCTTTCCCATGGGTCCAACCAGGAAAGTCACTGGGATCCAGGTGGTGGGGGTGGAAGGTAGAACCTCCTTCCTCCCCTTCAAACAGCATCTGTGCTTGCAGTCTTGGCCTGGGCAAGCGTGGAGCACAGAGTACAAGGATTGAAAGACATCAGGACATTCCAACAGCTGGGATGAAGATGGAATGGGGGACAGGGCAGGAGTTAGCTGGAGAGCTGAGTGCTCACACACACACACGTTTCCACGTGAGATGTGCAAGGCAGGCTGGTGCTCCCTCCTGGGAGGAAAAGTGCTGTTTCCTTGCAAAACCCAGTGGATCAGCTAAGAGGGCACAGCCTTCAAGCCATGGGAAAGGCCTGCCTGTGGCTCTGCTTGCATCTCTGTGTCCTCCTGGGTGGGGACAAGAGGGTTCCATCTCCTCCAAGCTGTCACTGAACCTTGACAGTGCTCCCATGAAGGTGCGAAGGAAACTTTTCTCTACTCAGATGGCTGTGACCAACGGGGAAAAAAGTATTGAGCCCAGGGTCTCTGCCAGGGAAAAGACAAGCTGGGCTGGAGGAGAGCAAGGGGGCTGCTTCTACTGCAAGGAAGCAAATCTATTTCTCTAGTTGGGCAGAGTGCAGCATAGTGCTCTCATTGCTGGGAGTGAGGGCTGGCTGGGGCAAAAAGGCTCTGCTTGACCTTCTGCTGAATTCCTTGGCTTCATCCCTTCTGGAACAGCCTCCTTCCCCCACCCTCAGTGTGCATTTAATGGGGAGAAAGAGGCTTTTCCTGCATTTAGACGTTCCCAGCAGCCAGAGACCTGCAGAAGCTGACCTGAGAGGTGAGGGAAGGACCCTCGCTCTGCCCCGAGGAGAGGCACTTGTGCAGCTCAAGTAAAAACTCACTGCCATGCCCGAGCAAGCAGGTTTCTAAGGATCCCTGAAAGCCACGGGGAAAGGCTGTAATCCCGGGGATGTCGCGCTGCCTCTCGTCCCCTGCGCTCCCCGGTGCTCCGGCTGTGGGGGGACGGTGCTGGGCCGTCCCCAGACCGCAGCGGCCGCCGCCGTGGAGCGCCGAACGCCTCGGGCGAGCCGGGCTCGGGGGGACGTCGAGGGAGACGGAGAAGGAGAGCAAGGAGTAGCAACCAGAGTGTCACCCCTGCCTGAAGGGGGGACGGCGACGTGGGAACCGGAGAGGACGAAGGCGCCGACTCCGCAGCTCTCGTCCGGCATCCCCGCGGAGCCGGGGCGCCCGGGACGGGGCCGGCGCCCCGCGCTGGCCGCGGGC
>NW_008246065.1:2379892-2381212 GCF_000691975.1 Corvus brachyrhynchos
CTTTATTCTAGTTTCCAAACCACTTGTAAAATAACAAAAAAAGGTGGACGAAGTTCCGGTCTAAAATCCTGGAAACAAAAGGCAGTTTCCAGGCATCAGCCGGTGCTGGAACCGGCCCGCTCAGGTGCCGGAGAAGCGTTCGGGCTGTGTGTCTGGGCTCTTGCTCAGCCCCGAGGCCGGCACCATCGAACTCTCGAACTGGCACAAATAAATTACCGGCAGGATGTGATAGCGCGATTCGGTTTGTTCTAGTTAAGTTTTCCTTCCTTTACAGGAAAGATATTCGGTTATTCTGTTCGGTTATCCCCCGCCACTCTCCCTGTGTTACTGTGGTACCCAAAGACTGTCGACGACAGAGAAGAAAACAAATTTACTGACAAAATGTGTGAGAAAAAAAATTACAGTATTTTTTGGTCTTCAGAAACCAGACCTGACACCGGCTATGAAAAAAAAAAAAAAAAAAGCAGCAAACACAAATTTTTCAAAATCGTCTCTCATTTAAGGTAAAATTCGACCAACCATTACAAGGAAAGATTTTAAAGCAACCGGGAAACTGTCAAAAGTTTGTTAAAATAAATAAAAATCCGTTTAATTATTCAGTGATTCTAAGCAGTTTAATATCAAAGTGGGTTTTTAGATGAGAGGCAATACTTCCAAATAACAGACCACCACTACTTAAACTGATTTTAGTTGTGCTTCCACATGCGAGGCACATTACCGAATGAATAAAATGTGCCTTGGAGGTTCTCAAATCTCCTTAAAACTGTATTTGATTAAGATAAATTAATTCATTACAGTTGTCAAAGAGCACGTTAAAGCATCATTCCTCGTTTTCTATATTTGCCTCCATTCCCGCACTATTTTCTTTTTCTCTCTTTTCTTTCTCTCTTTCTTTCTCTCTCTCTCTTTCTTTCTCTTTCTCTCTTTTCCTTTCCTTCTTCTCCTGACATGAAAAACATGCTTAATATTCTTACACTACAACGAGATAAAGGAAAAATTACGAATTCAACCTGGCATATATCTCTTCTTTCCTAGTTTCACCTCAGCTGAACAAAACGCAAGCCCACGATTTTCCCAGGGTGCTGTGAGATACGTTCCTCACTGTGCTCTGTTGCTCCCGGCCGCTACGGACCAGCAAGGGAACCGGGGCTGCGGGCGAGCCCGGCCGGGAAGAAGCAGGGAACCCATCCCCGCGTGTACAGGGAACTCGCAGCCCTAATCCCGCTCCATCTTGGGAGGTGGCACGCACGAAAAAAAAGGGGGGAAAAGGGTTTTGTTTCCCCATTGTGCCTCTGTCCTGAATAGAAACCTCTGCGGCTT
>NW_008246065.1:2381874-2382168 GCF_000691975.1 Corvus brachyrhynchos
GCCTCCCCCCCCGCTCTGGGACGGGGGTTTTCCCCTGCCCCGAGACCAGCCGGGCTGCAGCGGCGTCAGGCCGGGCGGCGGCATCGCCGACGCTGCAGAACAGGTTTTTGTTTGTCTAGCCCCCTTCTTTCTTTTTCTTACACAACAAATTTTCCTTTTTCTTTTTCCTTTTCTTTCCTTTCCATTTTTCGTTTTCTTTTTCTTTTTTTTTCTTTTCCTATTTCTTTTCCTCCTTCTTTTCTTCTTTCTTTTTCATTTCTTTTTTCTTTCCCTTTTTCTTTTTATCTTTCTCTT
>NW_008246065.1:2382210-2398432 GCF_000691975.1 Corvus brachyrhynchos
TTTTTGTCTTTCTCTTTCTTTTTCTTTTCCATTTTCTTTTCCATTTTCTTTTCTATTTTCTCTTTCTTCCTCTTCCTCGTTTTTCCTTTTCATTTCCGTTTTCTTTTCCATTTCCTTTTTCTTTTCCATTTCATTTTTCTACCCCGTTCAGTGCCAGTATCTTCACGCTTTTCTGAGCTATTTAAAACAAAGTTTAAAACAAGGTTTAAATGCAGTTTAAAACAAAGCTATAAACGCCAATCACCAAACGCCATTTTCCCAATGAATAACTTCCTTAAAGCATCCCCCTTACCTTCGGCTGGCGCCCGCTGCAACGGGGAGCAGGTAAACTGGCGGGGCTTATGTGGCAGGTACTTGAGAGTATTACCTTAACAAGAGAAGTTATTTGAAAGCGCTAACTCTGCCCATCATCCCAAGGCTGTTAGTAATTTTAATTTACAGCCGTAATCTCTTTAACAGCAAATATGACACAGGTTTGTGAGCTAGCTGGCCCCTCGCCATCCGAGTCACACTGTGAGAGTTATGGTTCCCCAGGACTGGGGAACCCAACGGAGCCCTCTCAATTCCGTTCTCCCCACCGTCGAGGTGGTGACGGTTTTGTGTAGTTAATTCTAAAATGCTTGGCAGCTTGCCCGTCAAACCATAAGCAACAGAAAAATGCAAACAAACTCTGTGTTTAATAGTCACCGGACAGTGCAACTAATCCACTGTAAACTGCTAATGGGGATCGATGTCAACAGGTACGCGGCGAGAGCCTGATACTCTGCACTCAGAGGAAGACACTTGCCTTCTAAATGAGGATTATGTGCAAAATGCAACTTGGCAGAAGGATCCAAATTAAATTCATGCTTCAGTTAATTCAGATTAATTTTCCTGATTGCCCTAGCACACTAGACAACCAAATCCCCGTGTATATTTGCTCCTTTTCTTGTAAAGAGTTGATACAAATCTCTTCTCCTGGGGAGTGTTGCAAGATGCATACGCTGAAGATTGTGATTCTCTCAGGCACTAATTAGAGTAATAAAATACCTGAGATGGATTTTTATATCACTGTTATTACTACAAACTTTAGTTTAGGATTCTGGATCCACTATATGACCGTGTTTCCAGTGTTTTTTCACTAATATGCTGCAAGCAACATTCCAGTTAACCACCTTAATGGAAATTAGAGAGGAAAATGGTCTATTAGGCTATTTAATCTATCTCACTCAGTAGCATTTTCTTACAGTTTCCAGTCCAGCCTTAAATTTAAAAATAGCCCATAGGAATTATTCTGCAGTCTCCAGAGGTTGTTATACCAACAGGTAGCTCAGAAAAGCGTGAAGATACACTAAAAAGAGGTTGCTAAGAAATATTTTCTGATGGTCAGCTGTATTTTCTTTCTTTATGTTTCATTTTATCCCATTGCTATAAGTCACACATCCCTCTGACAGCCTAAATATGTGTTCTCTCTTCTTCATTTGTACTCCTGTCACCATGACCCTACCGTGTTTTTAATGTGGGGGTTTTGGGGTTTGTTGGGGTTTTTATCCCTACAGAAGGTTGATAAAAGAGTGTGGGTTTAGCTCGGGCTTCATTCCAGGCAGCACCTTGACTACTCATTCCCATCCAAATTCTAGCTCTTTTTCTTTTCCTCTATGTGCCACCTTGATGGCAAACAGCATAATCTTTCTCGCAGATTTATTTTTCCTCTGAAATGATAGGAAAAGTTGGAAATTTGTTTGCTTTTGCCCCAAGCTGCTTTCTCTGCTGTTTCCTCTGTGAAACATTTACATAGAGCTGGTACCCCACAGAGGATAAATGTATGGTATGGCAGCATGTGGGAGCTCTCTGTGTCAGGGTAGTATATTTTATGTCAGAGTCTCAGTGTAATTTTACCCTCTTACTAAAGGTAGGGTCTCCCTTGCGTTCTCCCTGGCAGAATTACTCCTTACACCAGGATCTCCTGCCCCCTTCTCCATCTTCACTGGAACCCCCTGTTCTTGTCCCTCCAGCACACCCCCCATTTGTGCAGCTGATACGACAGAGACACCGAGGACTCCAACTGGGGGGGACACAGCCGTTTTCCGGGTGTTGTTTTATTCCATCTGTTTCCTCGTGTTGTTACTTAGCTGGCACCACTGGGAGAAGCAGCTACAGCAGGATGGTGTGCAGGGGTGAGGTGCAGAAACTGCTTAACCAGGCTCTGCTGCCAATACGACGTCATGGTGCTGCAGTAAAACTTTCTGTCATCATGTGAAACTGCTTGTGGCGTCAGTCGATGTGAGTCAGCCTGGCCTGCTGCTTTTGGTGGTGGTCAGAGGCTTAGACACAAACCATGTCTCCTCCTTGCCTGCTTGCCCCCACAAGCTGCCCTCTGGTCAGATGATGAGCAATTCCCTCCCCTAGACTAGACTGAATGCAGTCCAGTAATTGCCTGAGGAACAATAAATCATACATGAGACAAAGCATTCATTTACACCACTTTATTTCTGTAACAATGAGAGAAACTGAAATGGACCATTGTTAAAGATCACTATTTCCTGCTCTGTAATAAAAGTCTCATCTTCCCTGATGCTTGTTTGTTTTATAAATGTCTCTGCTTTGGCTTTCATATTTAGCTGCCAGCAGGACACCATTATTCCCTGACAGCATTCTGTTCCTTCTCCATTGTCATTACTGCTGGAGTGATGTTGTATTGCTGTGCTTGGCCTAGATGGTAGGGCTTTCTTATCTTGCATTTCCCATTGCTGCTCCCATCCAGGCTTCTGACAAGGCACAGAGCAGAGGTGGCAACACTTAAAAAGCAATGTTTTCATGGAGTATTAGCAATTCTGGTTTTTACTTTAAAAAACCTCATCCACAAAACCCCCACTGACTACTGCTGTTTATTATTACGTTTTCAAGGCCAATTGAGAAGGACTGAGTCGAAGTGCATGGGCTGACCTGCACTGTAGTCCTGAGACCTAATGACCCAGCAGGTCTCCACTGTCCCTCTTGCGGAGACCACACCAAAGTGGCAGAGCCCCACAACCTGCAGTGGACTGGGAGGAAGTGAAAAAATGCAAAGACCCTGGGACACAAGTGCTGTTTGCACATTTTTTTCTCAAGTGGAGGGTTGTGTGTGTCAAGGTCAGGGGTAAGATCCCAACACTGGTGCTGCTGCACCTTCCTATGGAATGTGTAGGGCTGACCTGTCCAGATGCACATATTTGAGTAGAGCAAAGTTTCTGTGTAGGGTGGTGAGATGAGCAGTGCAGAGCTTGAAGTAAAGCTTCTTGGAGTCAATGGGAGCATTTCCACTGATTTCAAGGACTTAGTATTAAGCTCCTTAACATCTACAAAAGGAAGATACTGTACTAGATACAACCTGTTTCTTAGGTCCACATTGCTCTGCTGCCCATCCGTTTTGTTGTTCTCAGAGCATCACCAGCAAAACAGCAAAACCAACAGCAAAGTCCTATTATGTATCTCATTGCTTGTCCTTTCAAGAGCTGAAATGTAACAATTCCTCTAACTCTCCTGTCCTTCAGACATGCACACTGCATTCCCTTTAATAAGGCTATGTCTCACTTCTCTTTCTCCTTCTTTTCTTTTTTAAACAAAATTCCCAAGTGGAGGTATCAAGGTTTTCCTACAGCTCTATTTCACTTAAAAATAATTGGATCGTTATTTTCTATAAGGACCAAACTTCAACAGTAAGTAATTTCTAGAGATGTCAAGTGGCTCAGCATAAAAGTTAATCTTGATCTATTGGTTTGTTAGGTGTGTTTACATCCAACCAGTTAGCTCTCCTTAAGCAAAAGTGATTTAAAGCCCTTTCTGGAGAGCATGAAAATGATTCCCCCAGCACTTAGATCCTCAGGGCCATAATCCAACAAAAGCAGGCTTATCTTTAAGCATATGAGTAGCCTTGTCAAAGTCAATGGGGCTCCAGATCTGTTTAAAGATAAACACATACTTAAGTGCTTTTCTGTATTGGAACTCGTTGACTGTTTTATTTCCATTTCATTTCAATAGTAGACCTTAAATTTTGTATATAGAGGCAGTGGATTCTTGTTGGATGTTACATTAGAATATTATTTTCCAAGAGGTTGCATAGAGAAATCACAACATCATGGAAATAATTTTTAATTATTCAGATGACTTATTTAAACTGTTATGAGTCTATATTGTTTGACTTATTTCACTTGGGGTTTCAGGACAGAAGTACTGCAAACATGGAATTGAGCCACAAAGCTCTGCAATGCTCCACTCCAGTGCTACAAGTTCAACATCCCACTTTAGGGAAGTTGCTTCACCTGCTCAGGCTTCATCTCACCTCTGCAAAAATAAGGACTATTAACATTTCCTTTATCTCACTTCAGTTGCCTAGCAAATGCTTGGACAAGGATTTGATAACAGAAAATGCTGAAAGCTACTTCTGTTGAAAAAATAAAACTGGAAAAAAAAATTGATTGCAAACCTGCTTGGGCAGAAAAACGGTTTTTTTGAGTTTTCCACATGCTCTAGCGATCAAAATGACCAAACAGCGATTTTATTCAGCCTTTTCTTAACATTTCAGAGAATGAGCTCTGCTATTCTGGGTGACTGAGCTCCAGATGAAGGTGCAGCAGCAAAATCATCCCAGTGAATTAAACTGAGGAAGCTGAGCTTTATTGCCCACTGCATTGTAAGGGATGATCATCTCTACGGCCTTCTCTGTGAAATGCATTTGGGTTGGATGGTTTTGTTTGGACATTCCATCTGCTTAAAGGACTCCTTTGGCAGGGTCTGTGCTGCCTTCTATGCCTGGCCCACCTGTCCTGCTGCAGGCAGGGTTTCAAACCCAGCTGAAGAGCCCCCACCAAAGCAGAAGTGTCAGCACCCAGCCGTGCAGAGCAGCCGGGATGTGCCTGGGAGGCAGCAGGGTGGAAGGCAGTCAGGGAGGTGCATCGCATGCCGTGTTTCCAGATTCTCCTGAGATTCCTGCCAGAGGAAGAGACAGTCTTTGGGCTCATCTATATTTCAACTACTTCAGTGACTGCAGCTTATGCAGAGCCATGGCTGGTGGTCAGACACAGCAGCACTGCTCTGGCTTTTCCGTGAAGCTCCCACGAATCTTGAGCACAGGATGGGCAGGGTGCTGCATCTGCCCTTCTCCTGGCAGGGCCAGAGCTACATGGAAACATCCTGCTGCACAAGCTGTGGGTGTGTAAAGGGCTGCAAGGCAAGCACACGTCCCTTTTATTCCTGTCAGATCGCAGGCAACTGGATTGATCCCATTTAAAAGGAAGGGGATGGGAGGGAGGTACTCAAAGGGCAGGAACATAATGAAATGAAAAGAAATCCAGATGTGGTGCTCATTTTCCTGAAAGGACCGTTGCCTGGGCCTTCCCACACAGTGCAACAATTGCCACTCCATCTGCTAAGGAAACAGCTATTCACATGAGGCATCCTTCCCACGACACAGCACAGGGCTGCCCGTGACACCCAGGTTTGCAGCACAACTCCACAGCCACCTGCCAATGGGGCACTATCAACAAACTTGGGCAAGGGGTGATGTCCTTTTCCCCAGCTGGAAAGACTTTACAGGAACCAATGTGACAACAAATGTGCCACCCAGCTTCTCCCCAACATGTCTCATGTCTTGAGAGACAGAAGCACAGACAGATAAGAAAGCAGAGAGAAAATTGATTCCACGTAAATGTCCACTGACCGGTGCTGTGTAATTCAAGTCTAGACACTGGCTCATGTTTGGCAGGAGAGGGACTGAGTGGTTACTCTAGACTGAGGTTCTACAACATCTTTTTATTCTTTCCCAGCTGACACTTAGCACCTCTCAGTAGCTCAGCTTTCAATTTCCCCTTTGCCGTGTCTATTCTGTCAGGAAACTTGCTGGCTGCTTTATTGCCTTGAATGTACAGCTCTTCTGCTATTCTTTTCACATCTGTACAGTCATTTGTCCTTTTCCTTCTGAATCAGAGTACCACTCCAAACAACTCTGTGATGTACAGTCTATTATCCCTTTTCTCCATATAACAGTTTTGATTTTTCATATGTAATGCACTATATAAAAATAAAAAAAACCTTGTATTGTCTTAATAGCCTAATTCTTAAACAGTTATGGCCTCATTCTCCTTCGAAGTACATAATTCCCATTGACAGCAGTGGGAACACTGCCAACACAATGGTGAATTAGTTCCCATGAAAAAAAGACACAGACACCAAAAGGTCCAATTCTGCTCTTCATTAAAAGGAAATGAAGGTAGAGCAGACAAAAAAGATAAAACTAAGACACAAAATTGCATGAAACAGCTTCATGCTAATCAGGCAGTAGGTTGCTAACTAAGAAGTCATTGGAATTGACCCTAATATGGCAGGAGTGTGAATCAAGAGCGATTTTAATAACATCAATAGAGCCTCATCCCTGTGGAAAAGATTGGAGCCAGTCCTCAGAGCTGTGCCTTCTCCTGAACTGGGAAAAGTTGGTACGGCTGGACCTTTGCCTGCCTCCTCTTATCTGGCATGTGGGGATCTGAGTAAGAGTTTCAAAAACATTCTGAAATCTTTCCCAACGTTTTTCCTTCACAGTCAGACATCACGTGGATGTTTTCTGTGCCATATTAAAGGGCAGGGACTGGGTGGCATCATTTCTACACCTGAGAACCCAACAATGGGGGCTTGGCAGTTACTCAGCTTCCCTGCTGTTTAATGCCTCTGTTTCCTGAATATTTTTTTCTTTTCTTGGTGGATGGCCTTGGAGTTGGATCACTGCCCTGAGGATGTCACTCCCTTTCTCTGGCACAAAAGCGTAACATACTCTGGGCTTCTTTTTTTCCCTCTGTATAATAAAATAAAATAAAAAGATTGTAATTTCTTCCATCTATAAAAATAAAAGAAACCGTATTCCTTCTCTTATCTAATTAGTCTGTTTCAGGTTGCTAACAACTTAAAGAATACTCAATCTTTTTGCATGGCATCTAATCCATCAAGAGCACAAACAGATACGGAGATTTCTGATGTTTTTAATGTAACATCGTCTTTCTTGCGCTGTTCAATGGTAGAAACATCCTAGCAATAAAAATAGACAATCAGTATTCTAGTAATACCCAAGTCTTTAGAAACATATTATTATTTGAGATTTGTATCTCTGTTATTGAAATGAATAAGCAAAACTATAACAACACCTAAACTCCTTTATATTCATAAATAGGAAACTGAGAGGTATGGTAAAAATTGCTGTACTTCTGACCAAAGTTTCTTCCTGACAATGAAACTGCTGTGTGTCCACTACTTCTCCTTCCACAGAAAAGTGAGTCTTGGAATTGAGGCAGCATGATCTGGACTCCATGATATCTTAAAATCGTAGAATTGTTAAAGACCTTTAAGGTCTTCAACCATCAACCCAGCACCACCACAATGTCCATCATTAAACCACGTCCTCAAGTGCCACATCCACAGTTTTTTGAACACTTCCAGAGGTGGTGGAATCATCTCATCTTACTTAGATTATTTCCTTCTAGGAACTGGAGAACATAATAAATCATCCTTCTTGTGCACCCAAAAGGGGAAATGCACCTTCTGCCACAGAGATGCCCAAGGAGTTTGGTTTCCAAATTTTGCATGTCCCTTTGTCAAAGGAATCTGTGGGAGTGCACCAGTGCAAAAGATCTCTTCTTATCATTGCTCTTCTCCTCCTTGTCCTCGCCTGTGCTCTGCAGAAATGTGAAGCACACCAGCTTGGCTTTACAGAACCTCACTTCTGAGCTGTCCTACACATTCAGGATTAATGTTAACTGCTATCCCAAATGTACTACTTTAGTTTCTCCCTACACCATGCCACCAGTCTTTCAGGTATCTTACGGAATATCCCACTCTTGGTACTTCAATGAAGAACAAACTGAATCCCAAACTGATGCACTTCTGCATCACTCCCCAGTGTGAGCAGTGCCCAGCCCTGGGTGTAAGACTCAATCAGGCTGATCACTGTTTTCAGCCTTGTGTAATGGGTTAATCCTGACAATGTCCAATTCACTTTAAAATCAGGCCAGGATATTTGCCTCAGTAACCTCCTGCATCAGCAGCTTCCATAGGTGATGAGACATGTCTGGGCATTTCTTTTTCATTCTAAATTTGCTGGGTTTAAATTTAACCTGATGCTTATTCTCACGTGATGAAATAAAATGAGTTGTCTTATTCTCAAAATGTTTTGTGCTTGAGAATTTTGACTTCCACAATCAGCTCCATTTTCATCTTCTTCTCATCAAAATAATCCCAGTCTTTGCCACCTCTTGTGTATTAATCCCAGCAGCTCTGTAACTATTCTTTATTTGAATTTCTTGAGCATTTTTTTGACTCTACTATGTACCTCAGGAGAGAAGAGGATAAAAAGAATGAACACAGATTTAATGTGTAATTATGGCATAATCCTGCTATATGGCATAAACCAGCAATCCTGATGTTGGGTTTTTTTTTTTTTTTTGGCATTCTGCTCTATCTTTATGTTATAAAACCAAATAGTCTCTTTTTTTGGTGGTTTTTTTTTGTTGTTTTT
The DNA here is from genome assembly GCF_000691975.1 of Corvus brachyrhynchos. Lineage (NCBI taxonomy): Eukaryota > Metazoa > Chordata > Aves > Passeriformes > Corvidae > Corvus > Corvus brachyrhynchos. Next base: position 2,390,726 of record NW_008246065.1, read on the forward strand.
TTCAAGCTGCTGCTATAGATTGGGGTAAACCAGACACTGATGACTTCTGGTACAGGTTCTTTTCCCTCAGAGATTGCAGGAAATTCAGGGCTTTCCAGATTATTCAAGTTATACAACTAATCACTGATGATTTACATTACTTTTCATTTAGCCACATTCAGAGCTCTCTGCCATCGTGCTGCTCACCCTCTCAGTGTGTTTAAATCCATCAGGGAAAGTATTCACCACAAAGTGAAGTCATCCACAGCCGACCTACAATCTCCAAAGGGTTTTAACCAACCAAAGTGCACTGATTTTTTTGCCTACCTTTTCCATCATTTTCCATGACAAAGTGTTAGGATGTACATTGAGTCATTATTTCAGGGGTTCCTCTGAAATAGTGTTGTATTTCAGGTAACAAAATCTCACCAGTATTCAAGCTACATATTCAGCCCAAAAATTTCCTGTAAATGTGACCATGTTTCCCTTTACATTATGAGTGAACTTTCAAGATCCATAGTTTAACAATGTCCTGTTTAAGCTCTTATTTGTTGGATGTAACCAAAGATCCAGGTAGACAAACCCTTCCAGAAGAGATTTGATTTTGTTTGTAGTTTGTACTTGTGGTTGCTGTTGACATTTTCCATTTTCACATGGGGGATAAGGTAATCACATGATAGTAAAGTAAAAGCAGAAATAAAAAAAATCAAACTTAAACCATTTCAGGAAAATTTTCACCAAGTCTACTGGATGCCTTCTAGGTGAGCTTTGGGGTGATGTCAGAGTTTATCTCACCCCAGAGTGAAGGAACAGTTTCCAATCTCTCACATCATTCCAGTTTCTAGCTGACACCTAAGGAACAGACTCAGGTCAACATGATTATCCTCTACAGCCTTCCCAGGATCTTTGGGACCATGCTTATGAGTTTTTGAGACACTCTTTGTGTTCAATCTGATCTGACTTAAGCTTTCAAAATCAAAGAATTAAAAGGTTTTAACTCAAAATCTGACTTAATTTCTTTTTTCATTTGATGCAAAGATCTTCAGTGTTAAAACTCCAAGTATTGGAAAGAGTACAGTTCACATCTACTACCCTGGACACGTCACCTTTGCAAACATCTCCTCTTGTTTAAACCTTCAAGCTTGCTTTTATTGGCTCTGTGAAAAAATATGATTGTGAGAGTTTTAGCACCAATAGTAAAGGCTCATGGTCTAACAGCTTTTGAGGTGGTAAATACTCATGAGTGCTTGAGCCAAGCTGGTAAAGCTCGCTCCCCTCTCAGGAGAGAGTGAAATGAAGGCAGAGGGAGTTTGAGTGCTCAGGTACTGGTGATTACAGAGGGAGTCTGTGACATGGGTGAGGCTGAAACCAAAGGCTCTCAATGTGCTGTCAGAGAACAAACAGTATTTCCTCTTAAATCACAGTTTTCCCTGGTGGGAAGAATCCTGTCTCAGCCCTGTTCAGATGGCTTGCATATGCCATGGGCATGATACAGGCAATAAAGCTTTGTATTAAGCTACTGTCCAGATTGATAACTGTAAGGAGCATCTCATAATGACCACAACATGATTAGTCATGATACATGTGTGATACCCATGCTCATTATTACTGGCCTCCAGAACAGCACTGCTGAATCCTGCCAATATGCTCAGTTTAGTATCTGGAAGAGACAATACTGCAATTACTGCCAACGTATGCAGGAAGTTTTAGAAGCAGCTAGTTTGGGATTCTGCACCAGGCTGGCAATCAGGAGCACAGCAAAGCATGGGAAGGTAGCAGCTACAGGGACTAACATAGATTGTCTGGATCTGGTGCTTTCTTTTAAATAGATCTCTGGATGCGCCTATTTATTTTAAACAGTTTGTCTTTCAGAATGGAAGGAATACATGGGGCACTGGCATGAAGAACACAACACCTGTACGAGAGCTGATGAAGCCTATTTGAAAACAGCTACATCCCAATTTCATACCAATATTTGATTTTGTTGCCCACTTATAAGGCAGAGACACATTTTCTTTTTCTTGCTGTTGTACCCATTGGATTTCTTGTGAGCCTGTGACATTTAATTTCACATAAAACACGTTGTGCGTGTTTTTTATGTCACGACCCAGGGATCCATGTGCCATTGAACAACACAAATGTACCTGAGCATCAGTCCTTGGAAAGTCCTGGGAAAGAGGAATTAGATCTGATTCTGGCCATGTAGACTACCACAAACATGACAGCCTTACCTTCCACTTCACACAGAGAGCTGAGCTGAGTCAAAGACCAGTCCTTTCCTTCAAAGACAGTGTAAAGTTTCCAGATAGAGATACATTCCTGTCCTTCAAGGATACTGCTCCCGTGTGGGAAGAGTCCATTTTGCAGGCTCACTTGCAGGAGATGAAGCCAATTCACACTAGAACAAGTCACTATTTGCAACAGAGGGCTTAGCACATGTCTCCTAAATGTCCCCCAAATACACAGTAGCATGTACATTTTGAAATTTCCAGAGTTCGTCTTCAGTTGTAAGGAAATTTCCTCACGAGCAGTGAGTAACAGCAAGAGCAACAGAATTGTCAATTATGCTGTGCACTTTGTTTTGAGAAGGTGCTCAATGCTCCTATTGGTCAACACATCACTGAGACTTGTGGGAAAGAAGAACCTTCTGGTGGACCTTTGTCTTGACGAAGATGTTCTTCTTCTGCACTCACAGAGTGTCACTCACACTGGACAGGAACGCCTGGTCCAAGAGAAATGTAACATTGGTGCACATAATAATAAGGTTTTTCTGTATCTTCGAAGCAATTCCTTGACATTACCACATATATCATCATGAGTAACCACCATATTACTCTCTGTTAATTGGAAATAACCAGCAAGTTGTTCAGCCTCAAGGTACCAATTCACATCCCCTGTGCTAAATAAGTACCAAAAAAAGGCCAAGCAGCTCCTTGCCAATTCAAAAGCAAATAATCTGAATCAAAATAATCAGGAAAAATAATGGAAGAAAAACTTGCTTAGGGTTATTAAACCCTGAGATAAATCCTTGAGTCAGAAGATCTCTGAACCATGCTTTTTATCTTGGAACCTTTACTTTCATCAACAAAGAAGAGCATAAGAAGTAGTACCAATAACATATATATATATATATATATATCTATCTTGTACACGAAATAGAGATTAAAAACAATATAAATAGTGGCAGTCAATGAGAAACAGATCTTTCAGTCTTCTACATGCTAATGCAAACTAATAAAACTGTATTTGAAAAGCAGCAAGGTCTACATAGCAAAGCACAGCCAGGGAGTACCTGTGTAGTGTGCTAAAGCATTTTAAGAATTATTTGAAGGGAAAAGAAGTAACCACTAATCTGCTTATCCAGTGACACATGAGTGTAGATGTGAGAGTGCTGAAGCTACAGCCATCCCTGGAATTATGACAGTAAGAAAGGGACATATTATGTCCTGAAAGAACATAATATTCGAGAATGAATTAAGTATATTGTGGGGGAAAAAAATGAATGAGAATAGGTGAAAGGAAATTTAGTGAGTGCTGGACGACAGAAAATGTTGCTTTTGTAAATGGTAAAATTCTGGTTTTCCCAGTGCTCTTCTGGATGTTGCTATTTGTTGCAGATGAGCGGGCCTCAATTAAAGTTACTGAGCTGTGTTTGGACAGGCTTGTCTGCTCACTACCAGTTTGCTACAAGATTAGACTCATTATTTGAATTTCCAGATCTTCAACAGTGCGATGTTCATAACGTGTGAAAGCAAATTTAACTGATTCAATTGGGAAAATCATCTTTATACCACTGAATTCTACGGACAAAAAGAGCCTTGAACTGAATTTATCAAGATATGGCACAAGTAGAACAAAATTCTCCATGTCTTTACTGAGCTTTGGATCAGGTGCTTGTCAAAAAATAAAAAACAAAAAAGCCAGATTATCACACAAATGTAATATTTAATCTCCAGATATTCTGCTGCAAACAGTGTAATTGAGTTCAATAGCTCCATGTTTATTGTTATGGCCTCTGCCTAGAGATTAGCATAAAGAAAACTATGGGGGGGAAATGTCACACATACTCCCACACACCTATGCAAATAAAATTATAATTGCTCTCTGTATTTCACAGTAGACCTTTTATGGAATCACTATGCCTATTCTGTCTAAAATAAAATCTGTGATGTAAAAATGTTTGAAGCAGAACTTTGTTTTGTTTAGCGTTAAACAGACATGTCCAGCTGGGGCTCTTGATGATGCCTTGCCTATGCACACACACGTGTATGTTTATCCATATCACTAAACAACGCTGGCCTGCTAAGCACAGCCTATACTTCAGCTACATGAAAAATTTCACTAATCAGCATCCACTTGTTGCATGTCCCTTTGAAAGACCAAATCTCTCTTAAATGTACTGTTTCCTGAGCATCGCTTCACCCAACGAGCCTTTGAACAACACTGCAAATCCAGGGAGGAAATGAACTCGTTCCATCCTCCCTCTGTAGCTGCATGAAGCTTTGCACAATGGGGCTGTGGTTTATTTGGGGCCCCTGGGTATGACAGCCATACAAGTAGGAACTAACAGCCACAGATCACTGAGACACATTGGCTGTAAGGCAAAATGAAACCTGGTCCATAATGAGGATGTTCCATGTTTGGTTGTATAAATATAGTTGAAATCAAGGGGTTTGATGAGAATATTAGGGACACCTCACCAATCTCAATCCAACTTTTCAGACAATGGCAATATAAATAAATGATGCTGTGTTTTGCGGGAAAATGACAAAGATTTGAGATTTCCGCTAAAGACAACTCATCAAAATGTACCTGTGAACTGCCATCTTATTTTCCTTCCTTTCCTTTCCTTTCCTTTCCTTTCCTTTCCTTTCCTTTCCTTTCCTTTCCTTTCCTTTCCTTTCCTTTCCTTTCCTTTCCTTTCCTTTCCTTTCCTTTCCTTTCCTTTTTTTTTTTTTCCTTTCCTTTCCTTTCCTTTCCTTTCCTTTCCTTTCCTTTCCTTTCCTTTCCTTTCCTTTCCTTTCCTTTCCTTTCCTTTCCTTTCCTTTCCTTTCCTTTCCTTTCCTTTCCTTTCCTTTCCTTTCCTTTCCTTTCCTTTCCTTTCCTTTCCTTTCCTTTCCTTTCCTTTCCTTTCCTTTCCTTTCCTTTCCTTTCCTTTCCTTTCCTTTCCTTTCCTTTCCTTTCCTTTCCTTTCCTTTCCTTTCCTTTCCTTTCCTTTCCTTTTCTCTCTTCTTCTTCCCCCCCCCACCCCGTTCCTTTTTTTGCCTCCCATGAATTTCCTGTTTATGGTGATTAGGCTCCAGCACTGGATCCTTCCCTCTGTTACACCACCTTGGACAAAGACTGGGTCCCATGGGATGAGGGTGGGTGGTTATTCCTCCAGCAGAGGCAGGATGAGGCCCATGGAGCTGAGCAACCCTGGCAAGGGCACCGTGTTCTGCTTCCGCCCTCTGGTATCATCTGCAACTAAACACACGGCTGGCCCTGGCTGCTTCAGGTGGGTGGAATTCCCAGGCAGTGGCCCAGGCAGGCAGAGGAAAAGGCAGGGAACAGCCAGCCTGGTGTGGATACACCGCCATTTGTGTGAAAAATTCTCAGGGAAAATTCTTTCTCTCCCTCTCAGGCCCCTAAACTCTTTGTGAATGGGGCCAGTGCAACATGTGGCCTTTCACCTCACCCAAGAACCACTGCCAGACAGCCACACTCAGAGAATTGTTTGTTAATAGTCCAATTAGATAATTGCCATCTTTCACTCCTTTTGCTCTACATTTCCCATAAAGGAATGAATAAGGAGAGCAGCATGAAGAGGGCTTCTGCCCTGCAAGGTGACAAGAAGGACTGGAGCATGCTCTTTGCACAAGGCCATTTGCTTGAATTGAATCATTGTAGCCTAATCAATGGTCTTATTGGATTACTGGCTGTTGCGGTTCTCAAAGATATTGTAGCAGAGACAATGAAATAGCTAGAGTAAAACTTTTTTCTCCTTTAGTGGATCACGCAGTTGAGATTTTTCACGGGCTATCTCTCTCTCTCTCTCTCCCTCCTTCCCTCCCTCCCTCCCTCTCTCTCTCTCCCTCTCTCCCTCTTTCTCCCCCTCTCCCTTTCTCCCCCCTCCTGGATCCACTGCACACAAACATGGCTTTTTTTTTTTTTTTTTTTCCCCCCCCTCCTGGATCCACTGCACACAAAGCTGGCTTTTTTTTTTTTTTTTCAATGAGCAGGCTCTGCGAATAGGTTCAGTGTTTGCGAAGGTGCAGAATTAGCAGACACACATGCATGCACACATACACACACACACAGAGGGAGAAGCACAAAAAGCAAGTATCGGGACTGAAATAAGGAGAGGTAGGAGTTTAAGATGGCTGTCTGTGGGGAGATGTGTTAACGAGGATTTCTGCTGGCCAAGATAACCTGCTTCCTTGGAGAGATCTGCTTGAAGGAAGAACTTTTTGTGTGTGTGCGTGCTGGGGATCTGTTTGTTTGTTTAGAATTCAGGGGGCTTTTTTTTTTTGCTTTTTCTGCACCCCCCCTGCAACTGCATTTTTTCAGCCCTTCCCAGCAGCTTTATTCAGATTTATTTGGCGTGCTTTGGAGAAAGCCACTATATAATCGTGAGGTCAAAGGCAGACTGAAGAAAGTTAATAATGGCTGCTAATGGTGCTAACAATTCAGGGTGAATCTTGTCAAAAGTTTTTTTTTTTTTTTCCCCTCTCCCCCCCCCCTTTTTTTCTCTCTCCTTTTTTTTTTTTTTTTTTTTTTTTTTTTTCTGGAAGTCTCAGTCTTTTGATTGTGTGTTTCCTGAAAGCAAGACCAATCATTTCAGTTTATTCACTGGCTAAACTCTACTTGATTGGGGACAAGCACACAAACCATCCATTACGATCTGATATATTATCCAAACAATTTAGTGTATTCATGAGGTAACCTAAATGTGGAGGCTGCAAAATTACCCGTAATCAATTGAAACAGCGAGTGCGCGTCCCTCTGTGTGTCTAACAACTACATGTCTCTGTAATAAGGCAGACATTAAATCATTTTAGAGTTGTACTGTTGAGTACCTGATCACTGGGCGCTCTGGGAAGCTGGACAGTCACATTAGGACGCTGGGACTGAGGAAGCCGCTGCTTTTCCAGTGGGATAAAACCTGATCTTCCTTACTCAAGGTGCTTTACAGATCCCCACCGATCTGACCCTAAGCCGTGCAATATCCAGCATAGACTTCGTCTTCTTCTTCTTCTTCTACTCTTCTATAATATTTTTGTTATCGTTGTTGGCGCTTTTTTTTTGTTTTGTTTTTATTGCACTACATGTTTGGGAAACAAGACAAAATGGACGTTAGATGCAGTTCAGAGACTGAAGCTAACCGGGTCTCGAAGAACGGACATAAAGAGGGCAAGGAAAGCAAAGGGTCTGAAGGAAATATTTCTACTTCTTTTTTGAAGGATCAGCAAGGGACTTTTTCTGCCTCTGCAGCTACGGAAGGTTGTAATAAAAGTAAATCTAGTTCGGCTGATCCGGACTATTGCAGGAGGATCCTAGTTAGAGGTATGAGTTTGAGGTGTTTGGCGAGGGTGGGGGAAGGTGAGCTGTGCTCACGCCCGGGAGATGGGTTTATTTTGTTGCTTTGCCTTGGGTCTGGCCCTGTGTTGAAAGCCCTTCCTACGGCTCCGGGGGAGAGACCCCGCTGTCCGGCCGGGCTTTGCCCTGGACCCCGCTCCCGCCGGCTTT
>NW_008246065.1:2398519-2400016 GCF_000691975.1 Corvus brachyrhynchos
CGGGCCGGGCGCGCTCCTTCCGCGCCCGCGCATCCCGCAGGCAGCCGGCCGCGTACGATGGCGGGGGGCTGCGGGCAGAAAGGCCGTCTCGGAGGGCAGGGGTTCCTTCTGTCCCCTCTCTCCCCGTCCCCGGCAGCCCAGAGGAAAGGGCTGTTTTAAAATAACCACCAGCCTTAAAATAAATGGAGGAATGACGAAGGGTTTTTTAATTATTACTTTTTTAATATGTTATATGTTTAATTTCCCTCAATCTTCCTCCCTTCTCCAGGCTAAAATAACAAAATCACCTTATTCGTACTCCTTCAAAAAAAAAAAAATTACCTGAAGAAATTTCAGTTTTATTAAGGTGCGTTTTGGAGGAGGAGGGAGAGAAGAGAATAAGAACAAAATATGTGGGAAGCAGGCCTTGGAAGCCAGAATTAATCCTTGCGCCTGGTTGACCCAGAGAAGGGTCAAATTAAAATGATGTGATTGTCTCTGATTTAAAACCTACCGAGGAGGTAAAATTACGGCAAGTAAAGTTGCGAAGGCTTTAAGGTAACCTGAATCTGGCTATAGCTTGACAGTCTTGTTAATAAGATTTGTCCTGCTTTCCTTCAGTCGGGGCTACCAGAAAAATGAGGTTCCTGCGGGCTGGTTGGTGCCTTGGTTTCTTCCTTCCCCCCCCAACCCCCCCTTTTTTTTTCCCTCCTGCTTCTCCTCGTTGCCAAAACCCCAAAGCGGCAGCGGCAACGGTGCAGGGTGGGCTGGAGGTGTCCCCACGTTCACAGTGGCAGGCAGCCAGGTCGGGGCAGTGCTGCCTCTGCTCGGAAATCTCCTTCCCCTTTTTTTCTTGGCTTTTTTTTCTTTTTTTTTTTTCTTTTTTTTTTTTCTTTTTATTCTTTTTAGCATGAGAAACTCGTTATTTAAAAAAAAATTATATTTTCGGGGGCAACGGGGTGTGTGTGGTGGCTACCAGCAAGTCCTAACCCGAAGCCCAAGGGGAACAAAGAGTAGCCCTGCACTCCAGGCACAAAGCCCGGCCTGGAGGATCTCTCTCTCCCCAGCTTCCCCGAGGGGCCGTGGGTGATGCCGCAGTGTCGTACTGTGAGTGCAATATATTCAGAGTAATTTTTAAATGGGCTGAAGGGATTAATTATAGAGCCCTGGGCCCCCATCGCCCCCTCCTTCCTTCTCTGTTGTGGTTTTTTTTCCTTCCTTGGGTGTAGTAGCCAGGTGCAGTGCCACAGTCGCAGGGACCCTGCTCCATCCCGACTCGTGTCTCGGTCTTGAAGGCGCTGGGGACCGCTTTTTCCCTTGGAAAAATTAGAAATGATAAAAAGGGGGGAAAAAAGGAGAGGAGGGTTGCCTGGGTATGAAGCTGACTGCGCCTTTCTTTGCCAGATGCCAAAGGTTCAATCCGAGAGATTATTCTGCCTAAGGGGCTTGATTTGGACCGTCCCAAGCGGACCCGCACCTCCTTTACGGCCGAGCAGCTCTACCGCCTGGAGATGGAGT
>NW_008246065.1:2400690-2401614 GCF_000691975.1 Corvus brachyrhynchos
GCAGCAGGCGGGATACAGGCGCTCAACCCCGCGGGGGAGACGGGCGCCTTCCGCTGGCGGGTTAAAGACGTTCGGCCTGAGCTTTCCAGGGTGTGAGAGACCCGGGGATGGGGCTGAAGCCTGGGCCGTATTTGGGTCCTTGTATGTCCTAGGGGACGAATCGCCTCTCCACCCTCAGGGCCAGAAAGGCCGGGAACGAACAGGCGAGCTAAAACTGTGTGAGAGCGCGGGGAAGCATCCAAAAATCCGAACTTCTTAAAGCCGGTTTCATATTTCCACAAAACATCATATAACAATAAATTCTCCTGACACGTTAATTAGCTTTTTTCTTTCCTTGCCGGATAGGAATGACAAGTTCAATAGCTTGTAGGTTACAGAACCTGCCATGGGTGGGTTTTGTTGTGTTTTGGTTTGGCTTTGATTTGGTTTGTTGTTTTTTGAGTGACTTCTGGTATTCCTTTTTTAAGTTGGATATTATTTAAAATTATTTGGGGGGTAGAGAGAGAGTGTCCAGGTTGGGATATGGGGAAAGAAGCTCATTGCTGCTGTTACCCCCAGGAAGGGCAGTCGGAGCAGGCAGCGGCTGCTGGGAACCGTGGAGTGCCCGGGGCTCCGGCTGAGCCGGCTTAGAATAAAGCGGTGGGGAAAGGGCAGGCTCCGTCTCCCAGAGAACTCCCGGACTGCAGTAAACTAGGACGAAGTGAGAGGTCTGGTCAGAGAAGCAGAGCTAAAGGCCCCGGGGTCACCCCCAAACGGGGAACAGACAGAGGGTGTGGGGGGTTGTGTTCTGCGAGTGTCGCTTTGTGCGTTTTGGAAACGCTCCCCGCTCCAAGTGTCTGCGGGCCCTCCCCCGCCGCCTCCCCCCGCCCCGCGGAGCCGCGCCGGGGTCCCGGGGCCCCTGGCGGGGGCGTGCGGCGCGCCTGC
>NW_008246065.1:2402340-2404281 GCF_000691975.1 Corvus brachyrhynchos
CGCGCTGTTCGTTCGTTTGGGAAGGGACGCAGAGGGACAGCGGTCGGGGCGAGGGTCGGCCGGGCTCCCTTCGATCGGCTTTAGCCAATGCTGAGCGAGGGAGCGGGATTTCGGAGAGAGGAGGATGGAGCTGCCAGGTGATGCCCGTTTTGGCGTGGTTTTTTTGTGTCTCCCAGACTGAGTGATTTCTAAGCACAAAGGTTTTGGGGCCCCACCTGTGGCCCCCGTTTACCCCCACACTCGCTGCACTACAGCCCCCGGTTACCGACCGAGCCCTTAACACCAGTCAGGAAATCCTCCAGCAACTTTTCTTTTTCACGGTAAATCGTGAGTGTGAGAAGGGCCGAAACGGACTGAACATACAGTCACGAATAGGGGAGACAGAAACCAGTGGCTGCAGAAATTTTGAATAAAATTGTCTCTTCCTTCGAGATAACACAACGCCACCCCCCCCTTTTTTTTCACTTTTTTCCTTTTTTTTTTAAATTTGAATTCCCACGGGCCAGTCCCGCGGAGCTTATCTGCAAAAACAAGTCTGCAGATAAATGATGGAACTCGCCAATCTATTTGTATCTAGATCTGTTGCGATCGTAATTTTAATTTTTATTGCTCTATTTGATTTTTCCAAATAATTTCAATGTTTATCTAAACACAAAAAAACCCTGTAGCCTTCCTTCCTCCTAAAATAACCCTCTCGTATATCGCTCACACTTCATTTAAAACGAACGTAAAATATAAAAAGCGTATCTTTTATTGTTATTTTTGTACTTTAAAACACATCTATGTAACAATCTCCTTTTTTTCCCCATAATTCTTACTGCTATTTTCTCCACAAACATATGTATTTCACGTTCTAGTATTCTGGATCGAATATTTTCTGTTCAATTTCGGTACTTGAATTTGCCACAAAAGGGATGCTGTACTTAGGTAGTTCTTTGGGGGAAAAAAATTATTTACTTTGATTTTAAGTTTCTTTTCTTTCTTTGAACTTTAACACATGGCGTTTACAAACTGTATAAATACGTGCCACCAAACTGTAACCAAAAAAGAAAAAAAAATTACAAAAAAGTGGAATGGTTGCTGTAGAATATAGAATTAACTATAGACCAGAACTGGACAGAACGAGCTGGATGGAAAGAAAATAGTAATTTTATTGTAAATTATTTACGTCTGAAGTTTCTAGGCAACTAGTCGAAAAAATAATGAATGAATCGAGCGCTGAGCCCTTGCTACTAACTTTTGTTCTGAATGTTTTGGATATTTGGATGTTTTGTATTTATGTGGTGAGAGTGAAATATATTATATCTATATGATGACGGAATTAGGTGTATTTTCGTCTTATATTTGTAGCACCCAAATTGCCTTCATTTAATACGTGCACTGCAAAAGAAAAAAAAAAAAAAGCAACAAAACCCTATCTCTACGTAACCTTCCAGATTTTTTCTTTTTTTATTAAATTTAATTTTTCATTTTGAGCGGGGGGCTGTGAGGTCCACTTCGTACAGGGTGATTTCCCTCCTGGGGCAGTTCGGGGCATTCCCAGTCCCGTGCTCAGCTCCAACCCAGCCCTTGTAGCTCTCCCTGGGCCTGTGGGCCTGATCTCCTCCCGTGTCTGCGTCCGTGTCCGTGGTGGTACCAGTGCCCTGGAGGTGCCCAGCCTGCCAGGTGCCACCCAGGTCTCTGCCACCCTGTGCAGGGCACTGCTCACCTCCGAACCTCTCCTGCCTGTGGCAGGTGCCAGGCCTGGCAGGCATTTGTGGATGCACACACGTGTGTGTGTGACAACATATAGATATACAGGCATATCTAAATACAGATGCACAGCTTGTGTGCACAAATACGGGTATTTATCAGTGTTTTCTAAACAGCTCTTGCTTTCATTCTGATTGGCAGCCCAGCCCTGAGGGTCTCTGCTGCCCAGCCAGTGCAGGGCAGAACCCC
>NW_008246065.1:2404476-2413933 GCF_000691975.1 Corvus brachyrhynchos
TGCAGGGCAGAACCCCTGTTTTCCAGGAGCCCCCTCAATGCCCTGGCTCCCCAGGCCAAGCCACCTGCGGCACCGTGGCACCTGCTCTCCCCACGCCTTCGATTTGGCCACAGGTCCCTGGTGTGGCCTCCACTGGGCTCTGCCATGAGCCTGTCCCAGCCAGGGCAGATGCACTCCTCCAGATTAGGAGGGAAGGATGCAGTGGAGATTCTGATTTGGTTGGTTTTTCTATAAATTGTGTAGAAATGATCTGGGGAAGGGCAACTGGGGTGAAGGAGGGGATCACAGGTGACATTTGAAGAGGTGACATTGAAACTGCTGGCCAGGACTGGAAAATTTCAAGGGGAGGGGAGGGAAAAGCGTTGTTAAAAAGAAAAGAGCTGAATGTGACAAAACAGATCTGCCAGGGAGACCCGGAGGGAGAGGATAGTTTTCGGTTTCTGCCTTGCCTGCCTGGACTGCACAGCATCACCCGCAGCCCCGGACAAAGAGGGGAGCCCTGGCCTGGGCTGTCTTTGCCAAGGAGGGAATTATCACCACTCAAACCCTCCCTGGGCTCCCCTGCCCAGCATGGGGCTGAGCTCTGTGATGAATTTGTCCTGTCCCACAGGACTTTCCTGCAGTTGAGATGGGGCCATTTCAGTGCCCAGATTTGCTGCTGCATCGTGAGCCATGGGAACAGCAGCACAAATGTGTTCTGCCAGAGCTGTCTCAGGTGCACTCATCTAAAAAGAGGATTTCCCTGCTACTTTATTTAACCAGAGATTGCAGGAGCATTCCTGTCCCCTCACACAGGTGCCATGAGCCTGTTTTCCCTGGTCGCTGGCCTGATCTGCAGTCTCAGGGCTGGAGCTGTGGTCAGTGTAAGCTCTTTGCTCCTCTTGAAAGGCAGTTTAAGCCAGCATCAGGCTAAATTGCTGACACAATAGCAGAAGTCCTTATTTTACAACTTTGTGGCCCTCAGTATACATGCAAAGAGCTAGACATTTTTATTCTTATTACTAGACATTTTTATTCTTATTACTATTATTATTAATTATTTCTGAATATTTAAAAGGAAAAAAAAAGGGATGTGCTATGAAGTGTGAAGTAGTCTTATCTAAGAATTCAAGTAAAATAAATACTTCAGGAAATTTTCTTTTTTTTAATTTGTTGTCTCCTTCAAATTCCACCTGTCCCACACCTGTGTTGGAGGCTGTTTCTGGGCTGGGGTCAGAGCAAAAGCCAGAGGCTCTCCAGTACCATGCAGGGCTATCACACTCTTGTTTCAGTCTCTGCTTGTGACTCAGGCCAAAACCTTGGAGCCCCACAGGGAGGGAGGCAGTTTCTTGTTTCCTTTGAAATTTTCAGCATCTCAAAAGCATGGGTTTCCCAAGACCCAAAACACCCTGCTTTCTGCAAAACAGACTAAAATATGTTCATCTGCATTTCTGTAAAAAAGGAGAGGATAGCACCTGTGTCATTGCATAGGACAAGTTAAAAATCATTCAAACACTCACCTACATACATAGTGATGTCTGAATATAAAAACTGGTTTGGTTTTGGTTTGGTTGGTTTGGTTTTGGTTTTTTTTCCAGCTACACCAAAGCTATTCTGAAGCTGTGTGCTGCCCAGAGACACTGCTTGCTTGTTTTCACTGAAATGCTGAGTTTCATCCTACTGGAGCAATGAACACAAACCACCTTCCTGAAGCTATTTGCTGCTGAAAGGTTTTGCTGCATTTTGTGCTGTATTTTTATTTGTGCCCATCACTGGGGCATTAGAGCTCAAACAGAAATATTTGGCTTATGCAGAGGGAGCATGTGTGAGTGTGAGGGGCAGGCATATTTAGCAGGAAAGCAAATAAACCAAGTATAAATCTATATCTGGCATGAAATTTTAAAGGAAATCACATAAGGATTTCTGTGGCAGGTGGACTTTCCCAAACTTTCCCTTAGCAGCAGCTACACGTAGGGCTTGGGGTGAGCAAGGATTTGAAAAGATAGAGTGCAGCATGGGTTATTTAAATTTGTTCACCTGAACTCCAGGAATATTTTCACAGGTACATGGACAGTATCTCTCTTCCTGTGGCTCTCAGGAAGGCAAAACTCCCAGGATCAGCTCCAGAACACCCAGGGAAAATACAACTCAATGTTAGCCAGGTACACACAGGGAAAAGTGGAATCAGTCTATTTACAGGATTTTTTCAAAAGCATTTGCCCACCCACTTAACATAGACCCTGCTTTATTTGCTGCTCCTCCATGTCCCTCATGCCAGGGACTAGTGCAGCCTCTGACCACTTTGTCTCCATTTGCAATCCTGTCATCAGCCTAAGATACACGACCTTGTGACATGTAAAAAATCCCACGAGGTCCCTGATTGACTTCAGAGTATTTAATTTCTTTTAAGGAAAGAAAAACACTTCCAAAGAATAACTCTTGAACAGAATCAAGTCACAGTCACCAGCAAGTGTTTAACAAAATTACCAAGGAAGCTAACGTGAAATCAATTGATGTGATGCTCTCTATGCAACAGTCACAATATAAACTGTGACCCCAGACCACATCTGTGGCCAAAGTGCTGGCTGGCAGGGGCTCATATGAAACATTTCTGATTCAGGTGTGAGAAGTCTCTAACAAGCAGTTTACTCCCCATATTTCTGCTTCTAGTAATTGCTGAGCAACTTGAGCACAGTATTTATTTATTATCTTTCTCTATGTAGTTGTTTGTGTTTATCCTATTCTTCATCTCTGTGTGACTGATTCTAGTTTGAATGCTGTCTTACACTCTTCTAGTGGTGTGAGTTCCACAGCCAATCACCCACAGAACAAAATTTATTATATTTTGTATAAAAATTTTCTACTTTCTGTTAACATGAATAGTCCCAAGTTCTGTCATTAGAAGTAGCAAAACAGATGTTCCCACCTTCTGCAACCACGTCCTTTTTAATTCCTTTACCATGTTACCTTTTCTTTGTCTCCTTTCTACATGAACAATCAAAATAATTTAAGCTTATTTTCATACACAGTTCTTGCAGACTGTACTTAATAGAACTGTTTGCCAAGAGGTGCTGCCTTATTTTTTCTTGTTCTCCCTGTGAAAAAAAGTAAAGTAATAAATTCCCAGAGCTTTTTTCTCTTCAACTATCTGCAGCCCATTCTTCTGTTTGATCTCCCTGCTGTGAGCAAGAATGAAAACGTCACACCAGTAAGGATTTGCCCAGAACACAAACCTTTACTTGGCACTTGGTGTCATTGCCAACATGAGGAAACTGGATCACA
Source organism: Corvus brachyrhynchos (assembly GCF_000691975.1). NCBI lineage: Eukaryota > Metazoa > Chordata > Aves > Passeriformes > Corvidae > Corvus > Corvus brachyrhynchos. The sequence goes on from NW_008246065.1 coordinate 2,407,738, forward strand.
GGCCTAATCTGATGAGATGCCACAGCCTGACCAAATGAAATAGGGTTTTTATGTTTCAGCTGAAGAAGAAAACCAAGGAACCAGATGTAGCAGAGGGTAAATAAAACAGCTCAATCCACACAAGGCGTTTCCACAAAATTTGTCACAGAACAGAATTTGTCACTACATCTACGTAGTAGAAACCTCTTCTTGCAGCTGCCACAAATGAGTGGTTTGGATGCTTAAAGAAACACATCCAAGGTATGGGCAAAGGCAGGGTTTAATATGAATTTGAGGAAATGCAACTTGACAGAGTTTGATGGCAAGGTTCATTCTACTATTTACTACACAGGTTAAAGCATAAAAAGGAAGATCAAATTAGAAGCAATTTGAAATGTCTTATGTGGAACCTGGGAAAGCAAAAGCAGGTAAAGGTGTAAAGGATATGGATGCAAAGATAAGGGTGCAAAAGAGTTTAGCAGCACTTAATAATTGAATCCTTTAACATTTACAAAGTGATTCAGTAGGGCTTACTACAATTATAACAATGACTTAACCACAGATTTGAGATAGTAACATTCATACCGTAATCAATTCACAGGCACACAGGTAAAATGATGTGTACACCTATTTCTATGGGTGTGAAGGTACCTACCAAAAATTCCCCTCAGGTTCAGTGAAATACTCACACCAAATCCCTTTGCATTTCCTGACAGGCAAGGGTTTCACTTTGAGGAATGTAGAGATGTGGTGGGGGAGGAGGGAGGAATCAGCCTCAGCCTCACTGTCAGAGGCAGCTCTTTGAGCATCACACCCTTGAGGGCTTGCGAGCTCTGAGAGGTGCCCCAGCCAGAGGGAGGTGCTGGTGCAGCTGCTGGAGTCCAGGAGAACTCAAAGGGTGTCCCTTAGAACCACTGTTTATAGGGTCACAATGTGATTAACTTTGGCCATCAGTAAGTTTCCCTCCTGACCATAATCCAAGTCAATAACTACTGGGCTTTTTTTTGTAGTTTCCCAGAGTGCTGTGACAACAGTACCATTCCATCCAGGCTGCAATTCACAATGGTGCCACTCCACCCAGGCCACAATTCAGGTAAGTGGTTTACCAAGGTTTCAAAGGAGAATTGCTCATCCTTTGTTTCTCACTTTGTTTGGGAAGCTGATGTTTCTGGTACTTTCCACCTCTACCATGCAAGAGCTCCTGGTACAACCAGGGTGCCTTATGGCTGGACTGGTTCGGTTAATGGACACTTCACCTGGTTCCATCAAGGCTTGTCAGGAGCTTCTGAGATCACAGAGCAGGCCCAAGGATGAGGAAGGGGGAGTGGATGCACCACCACAACAATCCAGAAGTACATCACTGAAGGTGCATAAAAAAAGTCTGTGAGAGTGATGGAAAATGAAAGGGAAACAGGTTTTCCAATTTTGTCCCAAAAATAAAAGAAAATGAATGCTAACATGAATTTGAATTTTTCCTAAGGTTGGTATCCTTTACATATGAGAAGACTTTCTATTAGTCTAGCTGCACAGGGATCAATCCTGCAAAAAATTTGCAAGGGAAATCTTGTGGAGTTCTTGTTCTTCTAAATTCCCTCCCACAATTTTGTTTCTCTTATTTGGTGGACAAGTAGAAAGAAACTCATGCTGGCAAAGTATCAAGTTGGCAAGTCTTGGGAGCTGTGGAGCTGTGGCTCCAAGGATTCAGACTGGATATTGGGAAGAAAGACAGCCAGGACACAAAAGAGAAAAAAAAGGTTACTGAGGTCACACCTGGAGACAAAAATGCTGTTAGAGAGAGAAGCAAATGAAGGACAACCTGGTGTGTGCACAGAAGCATGGAAGGATGTCCTCATGGCTTAGCCCCTAGTCTGAAATTAAGAGGACAAATTCTCATTTTTGCCAGAATTTATGTCTGATTCTAAGAGCAGTGCTGGTCATTGGTCAGTGAGTTTCTATCTGCTCTGCCTCTGAAATAGGAATGCTCATGCTCATCTAAACCTATTCAGAAGGAGGTGTGAGTATATACTTGTACTTAAATGAAGCCGAGGCAAAATTGTGTTCAAAAATTTAACAGCCACCACAGTTGACTCCAATTCAATGTTTGCAGTTATTACCTCTTGTCAGCCCTGATCTTTCTTCCTTCTCTATTTTCTTCCCTGGTCTCTAATTTAAACCTCTAAAGTGTGTCTACCACTAGATTGTCATAATCTCCTTGAGGCCTCTAAACAATTTCATGAACCAAATCCTAAATGGAAATTAGAAGCAGACAGGAGAATAAAGTGGCTGTTGCCATAAAGAGCTAAGGAGGGATAAATAGGCAATCCAAGGCAGCCTGAGTGCACGCTCCAAGATAATCTCTATATTTCTTTGGACGGAGCATTGTGAACATCCTCAAGATCAGCTGATCCTGAGATGAATTAGCAAATAAGAGCCCATTACATCAGGTGTTGAGGAGGACTTTAATTGTGTTCAGGCTCCAAATAGGAAACTTTATACCATGTCACAGCTGTTAAAACAACAGAGTCTTATGGAAACAGTCTTGGATTACTGGCCCCATGGAGTGAAACATTTTTAATGAAAGGGATTATGCTTATTATTTCTTAGTGCATTGTGTTTTGTTAGATATTTTTACTGTCATTATTATTATTTACCAAGTTAATTGATACATACACATACTTAACCATGTTTGCATGCATATTTAATACTTCCTTCCACTGGTGTAATTTGAATGTGGTCATAGGGAAAAAAAACATGAGATGCATGAATCAGTTGCCCTTTGTTAAGACTGGGATTGTAAGAAACTTAGTGAGTTTGCTTCTCACCCACTTGCCAAGTGTCCTACTGCCTTTAGCTGATGAAATTAGATCCTTTGTCGTGTAGAGTTTAAACGGTGTTTTGTGAGAAGATGAACACCATAGAGTGACTGCCTTCAGTCTTAGTATAGGCCATTTGTGCTCAGAATAAATTTTCTTTTTTATCAGAAGAGCTAAGTGGGGGAAAAATCCAGAGGAACTGATTTAAACCTTTAAACATGGAATTGGTCTGTTGCAAAGGGAAAGCACCAGACTTGTAAGTTGCATTTCCAGTTCATCTGTTAGTCTGTATTTCATTACAAATTTGAGCTCCTGACGTTTCTAAGTAGAACTGTGGCAATCTGACTTAGTGGCAAAGCTCCTCAGGGAAATGCCTTGTACTGTATGCACACAAGCAAGGGCTAAATTTTATGTATAAAAGAAGAAATGGTCATCTAATCAGGTAGTAGAAACTTTTCTATGGCACATCTCAAGTTCCTTAGAAGTATGTTCAATGCTGAGAACAAATATGTGAAAGTTATTTGAGCAGATTGGATAAATGGGTGAAAGATGAAAAATCAATGAATATGGTATTTACTATGAAACAGAATGATAAAAAAGAAACCAAGTAAAAAAGAAATATTTTCACTCTGATGTAGGATCTTTAAATCCAGCTGCTCAGAGTATGTCTATAGAAATCTCTCCCTGCAAATAGGACGTTTGAGCATGTATTTACCTTCTGTGGGCTCTGTGGGCCAGTGAGAACTGTTTCTGTGATGGGATGGTGTTACTGTCTCAAAACTTCTTCATGAGCCAAACTTGCATGCATCTGGATACAATCAGTATGAAACACAAGGCTTGAGCTTTATCTCTGTCTTTTTATCCACAGCTAAGACAATTTTTCTAATGTTCTAGGTAAACTTCTGCACGTACTTGTTGGACCATCAGACCATGAATCAAAGTGGAAAAATACAATGCAACACTCCAGAGCACCAGCTCAGCTAAAAAGGTCTCAAGGCATAACAATTTCAGTCAAATGGTCTCTTTCTGCAAGAGTGCCCTAAGTGCCAGTGATGCTACAAAAATGGATTAATAGCAACATCAATATGATTCCTAGGGATACCTTTACGTGTAACTGCTCACGTTCAGAGAGCAACCTGCTCCCGATGCACGCCCAGTCGTGCCAGGTAGGATGATGCGGGACCTCACCTTGTCTCCACAAGGTGCCTGATGAAGGCAGAGCCTTCTCTTCAGGCAGGGCTGCGAGCTGGGGCTTCCCCCGCGGGCGGCGGAGCGCGGCCGGGCTGGGCGGCGGGGGCCGGGGCCGCTCAGCACCGCGGACAGCGGCGTTTCCGGCCGCGACACTGGCATAGGAAGGAGTTTGATTGAAAAGATCTGAACGTCTCACAGAATGCATCTGGGATTGCAAGGCAGATCCTGATAAAACCAAAATGAGAGGTCAGGGATGAGGTGTCATGTCATGAATTCCTTTAATCAGGAAAGAGAATTCAGGAAAGGCAAAATTGTTCCAACTGAAAGACTTGGTTGCTGCAACTCCCTTTTGGTACCACAGCGCACATCTTCACCCGGCAGGTTTGCCTGCTCGCTTCAGCCCTACAACTCTAACCACAGAGTGATCTTCTTCCTGCAGCTTTGTATGCTGAGCATGATGCCACACGGTAGGAAATATCCCTGTGGACAGCTGGGGTCAGCCTTCCCAGCTGTCCCCCTGCCAACTCACTGGTGGGGTGGGGTGAGGAGCAGAAAAGTCCTTGACTCTGTGCAAGCACCACTCAGCAGTAACAAAAACATCCCTGAATTACAAACACTGTTTTCATCACACATCCAAAACACAGTCCCAAAGCAACTACTATGAAGAAAATTTAGTCTACCTTAGTCAAAACCAGCACACCATGTTTCCTAGCCTCTATAATCCAAATGTACATTAAACACAATTTTGCCTTGTCACAGTTAACTGGAGCAAGATCATTTCCTTGACATCACTTAAAAGATATTTCTAAGATCTGTAGGTGATCAGGGTCCTTATTTAAAAGCATTAAATGCTTTTTCCAGAACTATGGTTTCATGTCTGGGAAACTTCTATGAGAAAGTACAACTTTACAACAAATTCAGTGGGGCCAGAATGTGCAGACTTTGGTTGGTCATCAGAGAGTTCCATTTCTACCACTTTGTTCATTTGCTTTCCCTTTCTGCTCTGCTCCCACTCTCATTTAGTTTATGCTGTAAGATTTGCAGGTAGAAATTCTCCCCTGCTACGCATTTGCATAATTAGACCAGTCAATAAGAACTTCTTTTATATGAATAACAATAATAAATACCTTTTCAATCCTTAAGAATATAGTAAACAGTGAAAGGTCTAAAGCCACCTGTTTAAACCCTTTAAAGAACAGTAATGCTAGTTTATATTAAACTCAAGATAAATGATAATTTTCTACCTGATAATTTGTTTTCACGGTTTAGAGGGCAGATACACCCCTTTCTAGATGCATGTGGGTACATTAGCACTGTAAAATACTCCTACTAATATCTGTGGGACTATTTAATGAAAAAAAATTCCAGAGTTCACCTGTTTGAGAGATTCCAAGAAGTTTAATACCTGGCTGTATGTAAAAACATGTATGCTTCTGCTAAAACAATCCTCGAAACTGCCTGCACTCCATAGCTAATTGGTGTGGATATGCAGATAACACAGAAAAAAATTCAGTGGCAAAGAAGGTTTTGCAATATCTGTGCTGGCTAAAGCAGTGAGTATCCCAACAGCAGAGCAAATCCAGGAACCAAATTTCAGTTTAAATCTGAATATTTTTGTCTTGTTACTCTGAACTTTATCACATAAGATTTAAAAGAAGAGACTAATGTAAACATCCAGATCAGGGATTTTTTTACATTTTCATAAAGAACTATTATGTATTTCATTGCAAGTTCTTGATGTGTAAAAATCAAGAGATCACAAGTACCAGAAAAAGAAGAAAAACCAATTCAACTTATGTAAAATAAACATGTCTGCATCAGAATAACAGGACAAGGGACTTCTGTGCTTTCAAGGTGTGCTTTGGTGGTTGGTAGTATTGTGGGGATTACCCAAGTGTATAGGGGTTGAGTCTATTAACTCTTGGTAGCCTGGGATGGGAGACCAACCAAAAATACATCTTGCAACAATGCTAGTAGGCAACATTTTCAGTCTTGATTAACTCAAGAGTTAATCTCCTGGTGAACTCCTGCAGTAAATTCCTAGAACTGGTGAGTTTTGCACCACAAAACAGTGCAGGACTTGAATTCAGCTCTTTCCATAGCTACAACTGTGTATGATTTCATTATTATAATTAATATAATGCTATTTGGTCTATGTTGCTGCGTAAGAAATATTCAGCTTCATGTATGTAACGTCCTTTGAGAGAGGGAAA
>NW_008246065.1:2414013-2445505 GCF_000691975.1 Corvus brachyrhynchos
GTTATCTAAAATTATAGAGAAAGAAGAGATGTCCTTAATTGGATGGAAATAACTTACCAGCCTTATATGACCAGCTGTTTTTTATGGGGAGAGTAAAATTTTAAAAAGAGAAGTTTGAAAATCTCTCAGTGGAGAATTTCTATGCTGTATCACTGAGATGCATTGGAGAAGGCTGGAGAGAAAGCAAAAGGATTTTGGAGCCTTCAAGTACAAGACACCATTTAGCCAGTACTTAATACTGGAGTGTGATCCCACAGCCCCATTTACCACAAATTCTTGCTGACTGTATTTGGCAGCATAGGGACTTTGGGGTCAGGGTGCTCACTTTACAGTTTTGCCCTTAGAGTCTCAGAAGTAAGGAAGCATTTCAAACCTTGAGCTTCAGAAAGAATTTAAGAAATGCACAAGAGAGCCAACTTTTAAATGAACTGGAAAGATTTTATGAGGACAGAAGATCAACAAATGACCAGGACTCCAACTGTGAAAGAAAATGTGAGAAACAAGCACCTCTTCTAGTGTGAAATTGGTCTAATTCTTGGGGCCTTTAGAGTGGCAGTATCAAACAACTGGCCAATATCATGTACACTTTCTGCCATCCACATGGCACCAACTCCATTACCACACTCTGTGAGGCAGTCAGATTTGCCACAGGTTTGTTTAACCCCTCATTTCAAAGTGGAGATGGAGACTTTTTTCCCCCTCACCCAGGGCTAAATGTGTCTTTCTTAATGCACCTGGAAGCCAGTCTTAGCATGCACCTCAGTGCTGCACACAAGCAACTGCAGAAAAAACCTCATCCAGCCAGGAGCCAAACAAAGTGGGGTTGCAGGTGCACCTGATCTCAGAGAGGGTTAAAAGAGAGGTGGGGACAGAATTTTTCATGGTGCTGGTAGAGATACAGGAAGGGGTAATTATTTTAAGTATACTGAATAAATTTTTTACAATGAAGGTTGTCAAAGAGTGGCACAGGTTGCCCATGGAGATGGTGGATGCTCTGTCCCTGGAAACATTCAAGGCCAGGTTCAATGAGGCTTTGAGCAACCTGGTCTAATGGAAAGTGTTCCTGCTTATTGCAGTGGGGTTGGACTCGATGGCCATTCAAGAGCCCTTCCAACCCAAACCAGTCTGTGATTCTATGATTGCTGGGTGGTGGGTGCATCGGTGGGCAGGCAACTACAGCTGTATCTTGAAAGAGGCACCTACCTCAACAAAGCTCCGAGCAAGCTGCTAAGCTGCTGACAACCAATATGGGGCTCACAAAAGGGATGAAGGCTGGAACACCTCTTTGGATATTTAGACATCAGATGTATTTGGTGGGTTTCATTTAGAACATCTGACAATGCATTTTTATAGTTTTGGGGGGTTTCTAGGTGTGATTAATGAAACAAACTAGAATTCATGAACCCAGACATGAATGATGCTTCACAGATCTATCATGCTTCTCACCCTGCCCTGCTTTGCACCATCACCTGGAGGAACAGGTGTCACTGGGTCTGCTTGCTGGATCTGCCAGTGCTCCCAGTCTGTGCTTGTGTTGTTAAGACTTCAAACAAATCTGCTACTGCAAAAAATGCAGTCTGTATAATAATTCCTCCTTGTCCCTGAGAAGAAGCTCCTCCTAGTCCAGCTGCTTTTACTGCTTCATTGACAACATACAAGAGGAGCACTTTGAGGTGTGTGTGAGTGGTTGTGTCTCTCTCTGGTGGGCAAGGCAGGTAACACTGCTCCTCGGTAAACAGAGACACAGATTTGTTAAACCACTGCTCTGATGCCCTTGCCAACACCAATTCCTACCAGATCCCGGTTCACAAAGCAATATTGATCATCTTTCTGAAGGGTGGAATTTCCACAATGATATTGTTGAAGGAAGGAGGAACATTTTTTCGAGAAGAGGTATTTCAAGGAAAATAACCCTCCAAGAAGCATTCATTTTCAAATCAGTAATGCACAAGTATGGCTAACTCACAAAACAGCAGCCAGTTATATATGCAGATTTCAATGAGGCTTTTAGGAGAAACAATGGGGCTGGTTTTAAGGGTGGCTGGCCTGTTGAAGTGCATTTCTCTGAATAGATACAATGCTGTAGCGCTGAATGGATTCAATAGTGCTGTCTCAAACATGGCCAGGAGTGTCTGGAAGTGGGTGGAGGTAGAAAGAGCTAGTGGGACTCTTCTTATGACTGACTCAGGCTGCCTCCTCCAATCCTTTCTTTGCCCTGGCAGGGGCCATGGTTTCCTTCCCCTTTCCCTCTGTGACAAGTGTCCTTCTCTGCATGAACATTCCCCATCTGGAAATAATAGAATGAAATTTTTAAAAAAACGTGGGCTTAAAAAATTCGGGCATAACTTTGTCTGAACAAGATGTCTGGGTTGCAGAAGACTCTCCTAAGGGAAGTGAGTAATATCATGGCACCTTGGCTGTTTGAAACTGGGAAGGAAAAATACATACACGGATAGAATATAATGTAGGAATCAATCCTGCCTTGGCCTCTGTAAGGAAAACAAGTGACCTTAATGATCTATTCTCTCTCTAGAGCACTCACAGAAAGCCGTGCTCGCTCCAATTCAGCTGTGTGCCCAGCACATAACACAATGGACCTCACTCCTCGGGAAGCTCTAAGTGCCACTGAAATACAAATAAACAAGTTCTGCACAAGATGGTGAGGGCACCAGCAGCCTACAAAAAGCAGCTCTTGGGGGCCACACGAAGACTTGGAGTGGGGGGCTGTGCAGCAGGAGCGTTTACGTAAGGAAGTTCACTTCCCTTGCTGAAGGATACACTTCAATTCAAAATGCATGCCTCCTTTTAGCCATTATAAATTTCACATGCACACTCCTATATATGTCAAAATAGAAACACAATGACTGCAAGCTTATGGGTGACACCACTGAACAATGCCATAAAATGCGATACATGAGGCAGAAATATATAAATAGCTGCAGGCCGTGATCTGCTCTCAACTGTTTATGTGCTGCTCCATTAATACTAATAGGAGTTAAGTGTGCAGAATAAAGTGACAGCTATCGCCCCTCAGCTCTGCCAACAGTTCTTAAGGTCCAGCCAGCACTTCTTGGTGCTACACTGCCACTGGGCTCCAGGGAACAGCACAGTCCATCTGCTCTAACACCGTGTAAGGTATTTTCAAGATGCCTATCTCCAGTGTCACTATGAGCTCTTGTGACATGAAAGCAACAACAACAATAGTAACAGTACAATCTTGGTGTGCTTGTACCTTTTTCAGGAGAGTGGTTCTTTGACAGAGCTTTGAAATGGAAAATGATGCTAAAAAGTGGATTTGGGTGTCCTGAGAAATGTCCTTGAAGTTTTTCAGCTGAGAAAGCCACAGATGATACATGGCATAGGACTACCATGGTAGTATTATGTCCCAGACATCTCATTGTTTTGGGGTTTTCTGGGGAGAATGGCAATATTTTTTTTCTTTTTGGTGGCATTGTCCATTACCTCTCTGGGTTCTGAGAAGGAAATTCAGCTTTGGGACAGTCTGCTCTCCAGGCAGTTAAAGAAATGACAGTGATCCATTGAACTGGATAGTTTTCAGGGTGTGTCACTCTCTCTTTACCAAATTTCTAAAAGCCAGGCAGCTAAAATACTCCCAGTGGCACAGAGATGATGTTCAGCTAACCTCTCCTTCTAGCTATTACTCTGTTCCTAGTCCACATTTTCCAAACAATTTTCCAATGTGTGTTGAAATAAATTTTTAAATACAGCTCGCCCAAACTTCACTCCAGCCTGCACTGCTGGCAGCAGAAAGTTTCTACCAACTTCAGATGCATGGAATCAGGCCAGCTGCAAGAAGTTACCACCATGTGAACTACTTGAAACTTTTATTTCTCCTAAGGCTGAAACACACAAGTGTGTGTTCACATATGCAGAAAAAAGCATGCTTTGCTCTGTCTGATCCACCTAGGGACAGATCCCATTTGGGTATTTTGCACACTGGGGTATCCTTGCTCTGCTGCAATTAGCAATGCAAGCACAGAGCTGAGGTGTGGATGGATGTTGCCTTCCTGCTCCATTGCTGGTGATGTTCTTTGCTAGCCCCAGCTCAGCCCCACACCTTCACAGTCCTTGCAACCTTAGAGACTAGATTTTTACGCAAAAGCAAACAGAAACACTCGTGGGCTTGGGACACTGTGCAGACACCACTCCTTGAGAGATTCTCACGGACCTCAAAGTAGAGAGATGCTGAGACAAGGCATTTACTGCAAAATAAAAACTAAAGTCAGACCTGCAAGGTAGATTTGTTTCTAATCCACAACTTAAAGGGAGTTATTTCTCCCTCTTGCCCCTACTGTGCTGCCCACTGTGCGGGCTGGGTACTTAGGCTTGGCTCTAGAAGCAGAACTTGAAGCTTACTGTGCCTTTTGAAAGAAAATATCCGAGGGCCTGTTATATCTCTTTATTAATAGGTTTTGACTAATCCTCTATTCATTGATGTCCATTATAAGATTATACAGCTAAAATTAAGTTAGTACATACTGTATGTCTACAATGAATTCGATAATTGTGTGTTTCCAAAGGAAAAAAATTGTTCAACAATTATGGCTGAGATCAGCAACTGGTATCCCAGCCTTTGTTGAGTGGGAAATATTGCTGCAGTGTGGCAGCTTTTCTTTGCCTGTACAAGTTAAACCCCCAAATCCAGGTTGGTTGTGCTCTCTTGGAAGAAAGATTAAGAAGTGAGTAGCATGCACAGGGTGCAAACACACATTTTGAGGAGGAATCAAAAGCCCCAAGCTGGCACCAGTGATCAATATGGTGGCAGGAGCTATTCTCAGAGAAGAGATGTATTAGCAGCTCTGTTCAAGGTTTGTTTCTATCAATTGGACTTGATAGACGGCAGCAGGTCAGGAAGGCCAAGCGGTCCAAGACACTACTGGTTTTTTATGAGGAAGTGCATTTATATGATGCTGAGTTAGTTACTTCAGTTTATTTTGTATCCAGGGCCTATTATCAGGCTTGACTGATACAGAAGTCTTCCATGCTTAAGACATGAGAAGATGAAAACAGCATCCTAGTGTATTCTTCCTGCATGATCATTACCTAGGTAGGTAAAATCTGGTTACAAGTGCTTATATGAGGAACTCTGAGGAAGAGCAAAAGTTCAGCATAAAAATAGGCATCTAAGTACAAAAACAAAGTTAATTTTTCCAAGAAAAGTCAATACTTTATACTTCAGCTAGTTGCACACTGTGCTGAGCAGGTAGATTTTAAGAGTTTTACAGGACACCTGTTTATAACTATAATAGCTTTTTGGTTTTAAAATCTCTCCCCTGTTTTCACAAGTTTTCCAAAGTTACCCTGGTCCTGGCTGGCTGGTCCTGCCCTGCCTATCTTTGCTGCTTATAAAGCAATTCTCTTGGGGGTTGGCTTACCAAAACACACGGTCACCTCTGCAGCCCCTACTCAAGCAAAACTCATACTGACTCAACCACACTTCATAGAAATAAGGTCTGCAGAACCTGGCCTTCCCTCACAGCCAGAATAATATGTCTCATTGAAAGGGGAGTCACTGAAGGAGCTGCTCCAAAGAAGCCAACAATCAGAACTTCCATCCCTCTGTCTTTATAGAGAGTGAAACTCTGCCCTCGTCAAAGTCAGGGACACAATTGACTTTGACGTACAGAACCAGAAATTTCACATTTTAAAATGATTTGATATGATCTCTGCAGATGCCTACAAGAGCTGCAAGACCATCACAAATGATTTCCCTCCCTGAACATGATATATTGAGCTGACTCATGCCACTCACATTAGCTGTGTTTCTTCATAAATCCAATCTTTCCATTTATGTCCCTGGTATATATATCAGACCTGAACAGGTGTGGATTTTATTTTCTGTTCCTCCTTTTATCCTTGCACTTAGTAATAGAAACTGATAACTCCCAGAACAAAGGATGCCTTTGAGACAGTGCTTTCACACTTTAAGCTGGGGGCTCTGATGAAACATCATCTACATTTTTCTCAGTTATGTTCTCCCACATAATATTTTGCTTTCATTCTAGATTTTTTGTTGGCAATTCAGGGGATGCAAAGCACCACAAGCTGGCTAAAGAGCCCCTTACAGAGAGAATTTCCCTTTGGAACAGTAGGTAAAGGCATTCCCTCCCAAACCCATACAGCCTCTGAGCAGTGAGTGAGCCTCCTATAAACCAGGGAAGAGCAAACAAGGAAAGAGAGGAGTGGATCAGACCAGGCAGCTCACTGGTGGAGCAGGTCTGGGGTCCTGCTCTGCATGGCCTGGGTGATATCTCCCTTTCACTCAGTTCCTCGGTGAGGGTGATACCTGCCTCATCCAAAGATAAATGAGCTTACACTTCCTGAATTAAAAAAAAAGCCAAAAACCCCAAAACAATAAAAAAAAAAAACCTCCCAAAAACCAACAGTAAATTATGTGAGATTTAAATAAGAACTAACCATTTGGTACTTTGAGGCCTATATTTTAGGAATATAGCAAATGGGATATTGTTCAGTAACAAGACAGCCTGGACTCAGCATTTAACCCCCTGTCACCGTGCTAGTGCTGGCAGTACCTCGAGATAGCCTGCCAAGGTAAGCCTACACAATTACTAGAGCTTAACTTTTATAGCCATAAAGTGTCAGATGGTGATTTGTGGTTCCAGAATTGCTCTAAATATTCTTTATTCTTGTCCTACCACTCCAAAATCTGGAGCAATTCAAAGCATTGCGGGTAGCTGGAGCTCCCAGTTTTCTTCCTCGTGATTGCACTGCCTCAATGAGATGTTGTTGCACTGTGTTTAACAGTAATGGTGAACACTAAATCCCTTGCTACATGCAGTATCTGGAGTGACATTCATGTAACAGCCATTCTGAACAGCAGATCAACTTGAAAAAAAAAAAGGCAAATTCTTTCTTTCCTATATCCATGAAAAGAAAGAGAGATAAAGTCCTTTTATTTTATGTTACTTGCTATAAACTGGCCCAGCCTTCATAATCACACACAGAGACAGAGCAGAGGGGGATAAACACAAGTGATGTATGTCTCTGTTTGTAGAAAAGGGGGAGTTCCAGAAAAACAGCTAGGAAAAAATCCATTATGAAAATATTTTAAATTCTGTCAGCTTTTGCCTTTGTCAGGGAAGAAGTAAAATGCAGGAGAGCATGATGTTAAGATGCCACTACCTAATAATTTCTTGATAATCACCCTTCAAGAGCAAATGACAATGAAATCAGTAAGGTAGAGCTTTCACCCCCTCTATCCTGATTTAGGCAGTATGCTTTGGTACACACTTCCTTTGAGTAAACAGTACCTATAGTTACACAGGGTCTATTCTCCCATTGATGTGCCAGGGATTTATGTAGGTGAGTCCCATTAATGTTAATGGAAGTTATGTGTGTAATTCCCCTTTTTCAGCAATGAGAGAATAGACCTTTATGTTTCTAAAGTAATTACAGCCTTAGCTCTGGCTAGGCTGTTCTCCCCACCCTCCCCCCCTTTGATAACTTCCTTGCTTCCCTCCCCAGCAATGCCTCTGGGAGAAAAAAAAGGGATAAATTCCTCCATTCAGAAAGGAAAATTGGAGAAATAGCTGAAAGGTGAAACAAATGTAACTAGATCCACTCATTGTGTGAAGGAAATGCAAATAGAGGAAGCCAATCCACATCCACTACCTTTGCTGTGCTTTTGGGGACAGATGTAGATTGATTTTCCTTAAATTGTGTATTCACTGGGTATTCACTGTTTTCTGGGCATGTAGGTTATTTAGAGAGAACAAGGGTGGGTTTTTTGGTACTTCATTGTTAAGCAGTTTTAGAAAAAACGACACGTTTTGATGCTGCCAGACTTTTGCAGAAAAAGGTAAAGTGAATAGAGATTTTGGAGAAGGAACTATTGATTCACAAAAAACCACTGTTATTATCTGAATCTGAGCTGGGGGATGGTGTATCCCATGTGAGAGGTTTAACATTCTGGAGTTTTGTAAGACCCCCTTTAGGAGGTTTCTTAGCCCTGGGTTCAAGGCCAGCAGGTTTCAGAGGGTGCACTGTATGTAGGCTCAAGCCCCCCAACACCCCGCCTAGATTTTAAATATTATGTTTATGTTCTGTACCTGATTATGTGACAGATTATCTCTGAAAGCCATGTGCCAGCTTTTGTATTAAACCTCCTCATTTCTAAAACACAGATACCAGTGCTTTCCATTTAGAGAAGGAGAGTAGAAGTTTATCTCATTGATATACCCAGAGTGTGCAGAGAACACCTGTAATATTTACTTGCTTGATCTTTCTAGGCATTTCTGACAATAAAATCATGGCAGCAATATTCTGCAGCCTTCTGGAGAGATCAGGTTAGTTTTGCAGTGCTGCTGCCCCCATTTTGATCCCTGCCATTGCTCTCCAAAGATGGCCCAAGGCCCCTCACAAGGGATGGGGTGCAGTGGGGGTCCCTGCGTACCTGGCTCGGGCTGGGGGAGGACCCTCGAGGCTCTGTGCTCGCTGATTCCCTGGCTGCTGGTCCTGGTGTGCCTTTCTTCCCCCACCACAGCAGCTGGCATCACGCACAGCACGGCCCCTCCTTCCCAGCTGCCCGGGTTTGCCGGTTGCTGACATTCACAAAAAGAGGAACAAGGACATTTTTTGCACCCTGGAAATGTGCTGCCCTCCCCAGCTCTATTCTGCTGGTGCCTCCAGCCAGCCTTGCTGCCAGAGACACGTTTAGAGTGAGTAGCATCCTTTGAGAGCCGGTGTAAACAGGTGTGAGTGTGGTTGTGATTTCCACCAATGTCCCTCAAAAGCCTCAGATGCAAATTCAAAAGCAAAAGCTGCAACCTTAGAAATTCCTGGAAGCTACGCAGCAGACCGCTCAAAGTTTGGTGGGTGCACCAACAGGGGCACGCAATGCCACTGCATGCTCTCACTCCTTTTTCATTTTTTCCCCTTTGTTTAAATTCTTTGCTTCATCTTTATTTTCACAGTTGCTGCAGAATTCAAGGGGGACAGACGGGTGCCCATCAGGATCTGGCCCTCATTTAGGAATCCTTCTATTTTACTAATCTCCTGCAAAAGGAGTTGTATATTCTTGTGGTTCTCTGCCACCTGGCAGGGATAACAGAAAATATCCAACAGTTTCTTACAGGCTCACCCAGAGTTTAATACCCCTCCTGCCACATCAGGAGAAGAAAGGAGGAGTGGGTGGAAACTTTTTTAAAGTATCAAATCAGTCAAAATGCTGATTTATTTTCTTAAAAGCTTGGTGGAGATTAACCCCTGTGACATTTACAACACACATACATTAACTGGATTGAAATACCACTAGAGCCGTAAATCTGAGGGGGAGTGGAGGGAAATGATTGGAATGGGGAGAAAAAAAAAGTTTGACATATTCACTATACACTCACCTCCCAAAAGAGGATGGAGAGGTTTTCAGAGGCTGCTTCTTTCCCTGTTAGTTTTTTTTACAGTGCAGCAATACTGAGTAGAAAGTACAGATTCACACACCACCAGCAGCAGCTCATCAGCAAGGCAAGGCTTCATGTGAAAGCTCTCTCTGAGCAGCCCAGTGAGAAACAAGAACCATTTGGTGCTCTGGAGCAGTTACTTTTCCCTCCCCTTGAAAATAAATACTATTTTTTAAAGGTTTCTAATGATCTGCTGTGGTTTTCAGGCACAGCCCTTTCTTTGAGGTAAGGTTTGTCTTCCACTCTGACCCTGTGCAGTGCCAGAGAAGCTTGTGGAGCTGGGGGAGACACAGAGGGGTTTGCAGCAGGATTTTTTGGGTTAGTTTGTCCAGTCTCTTCTGCTGCCTCAATTCAGGCAACTTCTGGGCTGTTCTATATCGAGGATTTGTATGCATGACCCTGGAACAAGCCCTGCTCACTTTACTCATGTGAATAATCAGTTCAGTTCAGGAGACAGAGCATGATTCACCTGCAGATGACTCAGAGACTGAAGTCTAGGTCTACAGAGTTGGTTCTGATTATTTTTATTAAAGCTCCTCAAACAGGCCACCTTTTCAACCAGCAATGCTCTGTGCTTGCTGAGCAGCTCCTCCAGCACATCTTAGGGGGTGCACATGGAAACACTCACCCCAACCCTGTCTCCCTGAGTCCCTTTGAGTTCTTTCCTGCCTTTGCTTTCATTGCCAAGAAGTTATTTGAAACAGAAATAAACCTATGAAATAACCAAAATGATTAAAATATATCTGTATATTTAAAAAAACAAATATATTGTGGGAAAATGAAGATTATCAGCCTTTTTACACTGCATTGAAATTTTAACATTTCCCTTCATTTAACTTTTCCATTTCCAAGGGAAGATTTTCTAGCTTGATCATCTTCTTTTTCGTCCATTTTTAAGGTGTTTTTGTGGTCCCACCTTATTTCTGAGATACACCTTACCATACCATTTTCAAGCACCTGATCCAGAAAATGCCATGCCAGAGACAGAGTAATGTTATCACGATGAGAGCAGTGAATCAGCCATTCAAATCCAAAAGGCACCTTGAGATAACTGAGCAAGATTAAATTCTGATAGCTACCCTTTCTTAACTTGGCACTAAAATATACTTATGTTTTTATATGAGTCTGGAAAATGCTAACAATGTGATTTGCAAACTTTAGATGCCCAGAAGTGCTGTAGGAAGGAGATCAGCAGGAGAAGGCAGCACTTTTTGCTGTTCTCTCCAAATGGATACTCCACATTTCTTAGGCGCTTTGTGTTCGGGGGGTTGGTTTGTTTGTTTTACAGTAATTGTGCAAGAATCATGTCTTTGTCTTACCTTCCAACTCTAACCATGGGCCCCTGTTCTTTGAGCAGAAAATCTCTGCTGATTAAGGAATCTAACATTTTATATGCCCTTTTTTCCCCCCCTTGTACTGCAAAAGCTCATGACAAAGTACATCTGAGCAGTTGTTCTTTGGTGAAAGAATTGCTACTGTAGCTTCCTTTCTGTGTACATTGGTGTGCTATGGAAGCTTTTATTACTGGGTTTTTGCATTCAACACCTTGAAACATTTCCATGAAGAGTCTCCTAAGTGTTTTGCCCTTTCCCAGAGCAGTGTCTAATGAAAAGTAATCATTATGAGCAAATTCAGAGATGAAAATATACCAAATATATCCTACTTAAAAACTTGCATTCTGAAAGATCATAATAATACACACAGACTGTATATCTCTCTACTTTATAAGGCTGTGGGAGGCAAACTCCTTTGACCTATGAAGTTGATCTGTGAACTGTGTCAAAAAATTCAAAACCTCACGGTTGAGGTTTGTGCATTCTATTAGCATAATTTACCACCCAAGCTGTTAATGTACACTTTGCACAATGGACTGCTGGACAGATAGCATTTTACAACTTCCTCAGGGGGAGTGTTTATATCTAACATTTCTTGTGTACATTTGATTATAAGTTTGCCATAATAGCTGCCTTTTTTCCCTTTTCCCGTCCTTCCCCCTTCCCCTGCCCCCACCCTAGTTGCTCTGTAAGTACCTAATAAAAAATGTCCTCTCTCCTTCAGGTCCTGGATGCTTATTTGTGCCACATAATGGGCCAGCAGAATCCGTAGGGAAACTAACTTTGGTCTGGATTTACCCACCTCCTCCTGAGGAGGACAGAAGAAGGGATGTCAGACCCTTGGGTTGCATTTGGGTTCCTTCAGCTCTCCGAAACAGAGTTTGTGCATTGGAAATAACAAAATGGAAGAAGGATCCAAACCTGAAGCTGAAATATAAGAAGATCTTAGCTTTTATTTTTTTTTTTTCTCTTTTTGGATGTGTGTGTGTGTGTGTGTAAAGGGTGTTTGTAGAGCTTACTTCATGGTTACCAAAGCTTTGTATGACCAATTCAGAATCAGCAAGATGATGTGTGCCATCCCCCCCCTCTGCCGTAGCCCCTCTGGCTACACCCTCCCCTCGCTTTTTTTTTTTTTAATTCCTGAAATTAAAATGTGTTGGAATGCTCAGTGCTGCTTTTCACTCTCTTTTCAATGGGCCCTTTAGTTTTTCACACCAAGGTGTCCTTTGGGGTGCCAGGTCAGGCTACCAAAACAGCTTCTAGGAGGGGATTAGGACCAATTAACATCTTTGTACACAAAAGCCACTGGCAGCTGAACAGGCGGCCTGGTGGCCTGCTCGGGAGCTGCATTTTAAATAGGGGCCTTCTGTACTTGAGCTCAAGTGGGAAGAGGCGGAGAAAGTTTTTATTTATAATTGAAAATGCTGCTCCTGGATAAAGTCTAATGAAAGGCAGAGTGGTGTTCAAAAGTATCTAACAAATACCATTTGAATATTGGCCTTTATTGTATGATTTCCATCAAGGATAGCATAACAATATAGGCATTTCTCCTACATATTGAGATGAAGTGATTTTTCTTGTAGAGGAAAACAGCTTCATCCACACACTGCATTGGTCCTTCTGGTTCTCATTTCATGTTTTAAATTCAGCTCTACATTGAAGACGCCTGGTAGGATGGCTACTCAGGAACGATATATTTCCATAAATCTGTTTTCTGCCCTTCATCTACCTGATCCACCGAAGCTCAAGCCCATGGAAAAAAAAAAAAAAAAAGAGAGAATTGAAGTGTATGCATCAGGATGGAGGGGGAGGGCGTCCTACAGGGAATCACAGTGTTTCATATGAGTAAATTTGCATTTATAACCCTTGGGTTTGTGCAAAGAGGGAAAAAAATAAAGAGCTCCGAGTCTGAAGTGCTGAATTCAGCTGAGTCAGACCCCTGGCAAAGGTAATGGCCTTAGCAGCTTGGCCCTGGGTGCTTTGCACCTGACTTAATATCTTTACTTCTGCTCTGCTTTGTTTTCATTGCATATCACTTCTAAATCATCACTCCTGCAATCTGATCAGGCATTAAGGAAAGGCAAAGGGAAAGAAATATATGGTGTGAGAATTACTATGGTACGAAACCTAGCAATTTACAAGGCCTTGTAAGGGGGAGTTGTGTGAACTCACAGCAATGCCGTAACACCTGCAATGAAACTGATTTCTGTGTTTTGAGGATGAGCTGCTTTCAAACACAGTATTTCTAATCACTGCATAAGCATTCCTCCTCCCCCTTTCACAACAGTAATAACAGGACACTTTTGTGTACTTTTATCACTTGGATAGAAAAGTAATTTCTAGGAGTTTCCTGACTGTGTGTTTGGTAGGGGACAGATTCATGACAGGAAATAACAGCACAAATGTAATAAGTTCACCGGGCAAGCGGGTACTGATGTCCTGACTGATATGATTTCAAATCAAGGAATTACAAGGTGGAAGGATGGTGCACAGAAGTTTCAGAGAGGTTTGCAACTGACTGGCTGAAAGTAAATCAGACAGAGATCAGAACTTCAGTCAGCCTGTGCTGGCTTGGCCTCACTGGTGCACGTGAAGGATGCAGTCTGCTAGATCAGCACTGGAGTAGTCATTTGGCACTGTTTTATTCACATATTTTTGGTAAGCAACAAAAATATGGATTTCTCTCTGGGCTGACGTGAATAGAAAAACCCTAATCACGATCATTTTCAACCTCCTGGTTTATACAAATAAAGAGAGATTCCACTTAGCACGACGTTCTGCAGCAAACATTAATACACTCGCTATGTGTGGCTTTGCTCCTTCCTACCCTCTCTTTAGTTTCAGATACTGTATTGTATTTCTCCCGACATGTTGATTCTACCTAATGTTAAATGGTAATTGGCAGTAGTATAGGTGGGGAGAGAAACATTGTTATATTTTGTTCATTTTTCACACTTCAGCAGTTATTCCTTTCTCTCCATGGCTGTACGCTTATTAGTGTATGAAATGCAGGTGTGTGGGAAATGGCAAGCACACATTGACAGGTTATTTTGTTGGCCACTGCCTAATTAGTAGCATAGTGGATGCACCCTGCTAAGCTTTAGTGTGGTGCAGTAGAGCTGGTCTGTTCTAATTTCCTCACAGCTTTGATATTCAGCAAGAGATTGACGGTTAGCACAAAGAGCCAAAGCGCGACGGAGGCCTGCAGAAACAATGGCCCTTCTTGCTTGTAGACACCACAGATGTGAGAGAAAGCTGACTAAAAACAATTGGCCGACACTGTCTAATTGTCTCCAATGTCAGCATCATTAATGTTTTCCCATGTAAAAAGTAAAAGGCCAAGGTTGTATCCTCCCTTTATTTTGAGTCACATGATTATGTAACTTACTGAGATTCAGATTAAGTGTTAATTGTATTTGTGCAATAAAGAAACTGAAGCTACCTTGAATTTAATGAATATGTACTTAATTAATTTTGACAGCCTTTATCTTTATTACCTATTGAATAATCACAATCAGAATTAATAACATTTATAGGCAATTAAAATTACAGCCTATTTAATGATAATATATGTTTACATCTTTTGCTGAGATACAAATTATGAATACTTATTAGCAAAGAAGTTGTTTCCCTGCCAGGAGGGTTTCTTGTCTGTGTTAACAGCAACAAACAACAATAATCAGTTCAATGTGTAATAGTGCCTTTCACATCAGACAATCTCCCAAAGCACTGCACAAGGGCACATGAGAAAAGGCTTCGTGGAATTTAAAGGTAATCACTAAATGGCAAAAATTGTAGTGTGCCTGGAACAAATGCTTCAAAATTACATGCAATAAGACAAGGCCAACAACATTTGAGCAGTTTCAAAGCTTTATTTTCTCGCAGAAAAAATAATGAGAGTAAAAAGGGTCTATTGAGGATGCAACATCAAACTCCTTGCTGACCCAGTAATACCAGACCAAATGTTCAGCAGCTACAAGACAGAATATCTTCACTGGTACCAGCATGGCTAAAAGACTTTTGGCACTGAGATCTTACATAGAAATCCTAATTCCATGGTACTACAGCAGGAGCACAGACACAGCTCTGATTCTATCAGTGCCCACAAGAGTAGGCAGCTTGATGTGATACAGAGGAAATCACACAAATAAAGATGCTTTGGAACAGTGAGTCCTCTCTGCCAGTGCCCAGGACTAGCAGGGAGTCATGGCAAAACCAAAAGAAAAAGGAAATAGGTTGTCCAAAGAAGGAAGGAGGATCAGGCCTGGGGTTTGACAGGTATAACTCAAACCACCAAATGCACCAGAGAGAACCCAGCTGGTGCATGTGCCCACAGAGATGCTGCACACACCTGCACACACACGCCCACTGTATCAGTCTGCACAAGCCGTTTTACTCTTTGAATGTTTGTTTACTTAACATCTCTCCCTTGTCTTTGTCCCACCACACAGTCACTGTCCTCAGAGCTGCACAATTTTCACTAAGTACTGGGACTTTACATAACCCAGCTCAGGAGAGAACTGGGTCTGACAGCAGTGACCTATGAGAAATAAGCAGCTATCTCACCAGGCCTGACCACATGGCAGTGTGGTAAGTCCCCATGAAGCCAGGATTCAAAAGATGCATGTCCAGACTCTCATGCTCAGAATGAGCTTTGCTTTGCTTTCCCAATCTGCCATCCCTCAGTGCCCACCTTGGTTTTGCAGGGAGAAGCTTCTTTCTCACTTCTGGCCCCAAATCATCAGGCACAGCCACTTGAAAAACCTATGTCAGCAAAATAATACTGGGTGCCTAAAATCTCAGTGCAGGAGAGAGCAGGGGGCTGGGTGATAGCTGGGTGACACACATGTCTCAGTCCCAATGCCCAACACATCAGCTGGTTTATGCTAATTAAAATAAACAGATTGAACCAAACCAAATAAAACCCCAAAACACCAAACTAGTGAGCTAGTACACAGCCCTTGTGTTATTTCATGTATTTTGAAAGTTAAAAAGAAGCCCTAAAAATGCAATTATTTCTGTCTCAAGCCACAGTGCCTAAGAAATACCAAGGGCCACCTCCAGTGTAGTGCAAATATGGCCCAGCAAGGCGACCTGGCCCTGAGCATCAAGGTTATAAGCCAGGCTGAACCTGTTGACCCTGGGGACAGTGATTTCTTCCTGGACTTCATCTCTTTATCAGCATAGATACAGCCTTTGTAACACCTTCTGAATGGTCAACCATTAGAAACCAGCACTGACTTCATGGTAAGATTCTGCCAACTCCCTTCCTGCACAGGGAGACAAATAACCAGTTACTGCAGGGCATCGACAGAACAAATAAACAATACATCACTTTACAATAGCTACTGTGCACGAAATCATTATGTTATCTTATAAAATCAATCTCTATATATTGTGATGCTATTTGTTAAGTTGTGAAGGACATAAACAGTAGTTTCACAACCCTGATTGCCTGCTGCATTGTCTTTATTCCAATGCAAGATCTGCCTCTTAAAACCCATAATTCATCAACTTTATCACACTTAAGACATTGACTTCTCTTTTCCATCAGGCATAAGGAAGTGAATCATTCATCCTTTATGCAGCTGTGTGCTCTTACAGGTTCTTTCTTAAAAAAAGTGTACTTGGTTGTATTTAAGATAATTGAGAGCTCAAAGATGGGTTCCTTCAATCTAGGGTTGAACATTAACCTTTCCTGCACTGCAAAGCAGATGCAAGGAGGCTGTGCTACTCACAGAGCTACTTAGAAAGTGCAAACCAGGAACAGATTCTGCCTGTAGCAGAAAGTGACCAGCGAGCCCAGGGTGTGTTTGACTTCTGCTGGAATGACAGCCAAAGGTGAGACCTTGCAGACTGTTTTACAACTGATTACATTCAGGAATTTGGGGGGGTTTACCCATTCTAAAGGTGCTGGAGTTCAGTCCTAGCCAAGCAGTAAATTTTCAGTTATTGGCTGTATGATGTTTTTCTCTACATACCCAACAGTGTAATGTGCTGCAGGGTGAGCATGCCTGAAAGCAAACACAGAGTGTCCAGAGGAGCTGAGACCGTGCCCTGCATCTGTAAGTGAATACAAGACTCCCATTAAATTGGCAAGTTTGATGTATAGGCCAGTGATGAGAGCTGGAACTTGTCATACACCAGAAGTACTGGCCCATGGGGAGGGATGTGCCTTGCTGTCCAGCCATGGGACATCCCCAGTGCTCCCAGTGCTGCACAGGAAACATGGGTTAAGCAGGGCCTGCAGCACAAATGCATTGGTTAAAGCACAGCAGTAGGCAACAGCTGATTCAGGAGAGCTGCCCAGCATTACTAGCCCAGGCACATCATTTGTTCTTGCTCTAGAAGACATTCCAATTATCCTTTTCTCAGATACCACCTACCTCAGAAGCCAGGATTCCTTTAATTGTGGTTTGCATTAACAAGTATGAGGTATCAGCTTGGCTCTCCTCAATTCATTTACTGGCAAAGGATAAACTACAGGGCTTTGCAACTTCCACGGCATTTTCTCTTCCTTGACGTGTCAGAGTAAGCAATGTACTACTGAATGACTTGTTTGAAGTGAAATTATGCCCTTATAAACTGCCCTTGCATTCCTCAAAGAGATTCAGTGGCTGCACAACACACCCTGTTATAGCCATACCTGACAACAAAATGACAGGTGGTGAGCACACTTGGAAAAAATAATGTGGTCTTAAAAAAAAAATCACAGGTTTTGTCTGAAGTGTACATCTACAGAAAAAAAGTTTCTTTTACTGCAGGACACTTTGAAGAAGTCTTTAGCAGTGTCTTCACCATCTGCATTGGGAGGCTCTGATCTCTAGATGTTGCTGCAGGAGACAGCAGCTAGGAGCTTCTGCACCTAATGAATCCTATTGTTCTCCTTAAAAACCATTGGGATTTTTGCAATTACACTGAATTTTCTACCAAAAGTACAAACTTTAAGCTATGTTTCAAAACCCAATCCTCCACAAGTACTCCCCTTACCTGTTTTCAGTGCCTATTTTATCTTTCCATTCAGTTTTTACCTGAATGCATTTTGTTTAACTTAATAAAAGGAAGTTCCAATAAATGGCCCTGTTTCATCCATTGCTATGGTACCCATCAGGGACACCAATACATGAAGTAAATCTCAGTAGAAATAAGGAGGCCAAGGAAAAAAAAGTAGGTGAGTTTTGCAGTTTCATTCATTCAGTCAGATAATGGTAGTCTGCAGTGATGTATGCAAGAACAACAGAATCGACTTGTAATCCGTTATGAACCAAGGTGTTAGCTTTGCTGCATGGTCTTGTTTTCATTTTTTAAGACTTCTCAGTGGCTTTTAGTACTTTACATGTTCATTAAGGATTTTAAAAGCAAAGATCTTTGCTTACATTTAAAATACTTTCCTGGTGCTGTGATGAACACAACCACTTGCTAATGGATTTCTGAATGCCATTTTCATTATAATATTTTTATAAGACCCCTCTCTTCTTCTATTATTACATTTGCTTTTGTAAAGTGGTTTAGACTGCTCATCGTGTACTTTGGGTCCTTTAAATATTGTTCCTGTTTACCATTATGGCCCATAGTTGGTGTTTTATTCATATAAGAATAAAGCCATAATCCAGTTTGTATTTGGCAGCTAAGTGAGTTTATGCAGAACTTACATTTATCCCTGGGATGGGTTAGGCCATCCTTCAGTATGAATCAGTAACACAGTTAACTTTAAACTATATACATGCAATATTGGCTGAGGCATTAGTCAATGCAGTCTTTCTATTTGTGAGTGCCCAGGGGATTCCATAATTCCATAATTCCATAAACTTGGCTGCATGGGATAAATGGTTATTTAGGGGAGCTGAAATACTGAGAGCTTCACTGGGGTCTATCTATGAGCAAAGGGAAGATGGAGCCCTGCAGTGTCCCTGCCTGCCTAGAGACATGTGCTAAGAGCTGACCCCTGGTCTGAGCAGCTGCTAAGACACAGTTGTCTTAGTTAAGGCATTTTTGGGTCATTCCCCATCCCCAGGTAGGAAGATCTCCCACTCAGACATCCCTGCTGGTCTACAGATCTAAAGATGCCCTTTATTCAATCAATCAGACCACAAACCTGACTCCAGTCCAGCAAGACTCCACCAGCCCAAAAGCCTCTCCTGGGGCTGCTTTGCTCCAGCCTCTTTAGACAGCCCTGCAGCTCAGGGGCTGAGAGCCCAAACCTCCCTGATCCACACAATGGCCAGGAGCTGTGAACAA
Source organism: Corvus brachyrhynchos (assembly GCF_000691975.1). Lineage (NCBI taxonomy): Eukaryota > Metazoa > Chordata > Aves > Passeriformes > Corvidae > Corvus > Corvus brachyrhynchos. The sequence goes on from NW_008246065.1 coordinate 2,433,023, forward strand.
CTCCTCCACTACTGCTGGCCATGTTTGACTTTTGGTGGCTCCTCCAAGGTGTCCACTAACCACTTGAAAACAGTGTTAGATTCTCTCCTGACCTACTTCAAAACAAAGTGGGAAGGCAATCGAGCTGGTTAAAATACCAGTATTTCAACAGCAGGCTCTCTGTCACTGTCCTCTACTGCACTCATCTCTCTTGATTTAATTTCATGGGGGGTAGAGCTGACTTTTGCTCCTTGGATATAGCTGTCCAAGTTTATGTCAATAGAGATGCACTTGTACCTCAAGTAAGAGTAATCTAAAATGAGCGTGGTTCCTGGCGGCCCAGGACACTGAGCAAACCTATGAGGAATGACTGCTGTAAATATCAGTAAAGTTGAGATACAGAGGTTTATTACAGAGCTCTTGCAATGTATTTTTACAAGTGTTTTTCAGTAATTTCTGCCCGAGTATGTCAACATAGAGGCTCAGGATTTGCTCCAATGGGTAGAAGTCAAGGAAATAAAAACACTTCTTGGGCTTGATGAGTGTTATATTCTGCCTTAATGCATCTTTTAGCTGACCTGACAGAAATATTTCAGACCTGTATATCCTGAAAATCTTCTTTCAGTTCATCTGTGATATTTGTGCTGATAGCTCTCCTCTCTTGGACCAATGATAACAATGCTTTATAGAATTCCTGCATAGTTAAAAGCAGACGCTACCCTTACGAGGGTGATGAATCCCACACGTTTAATGTGCCAAAGCAAGGACAAAAGGGCCAGAGTCATGAGCTCAAGGTCTGCTGACAGGCAAAAGGAAATGAAAAAAACAGCAACAGAGGCAGTCTAATGACGGTACTGGTATTGCTTCCTTTAGAGCAGTCCCTGCATTATCTACTGAAGCTGACTATTTTTTGGTGGGGGGAATAGAGTGGAGAGGCTTAGCTGGTGTAGTGTCTGCAGGAGTTTTTATAGCAGTCAGGGTGACGAGCACAGGGTTCGGCTAGAGCTGGTCAGGTGCCACTGCAGTACAAACAAACTGAACACACCCCTGAGCAATTCCAGGTATGTAATCCCATAGCTCCAAAGAGTGGGTGGTGGGCATTATGAGCAGAGGGAAACTGGATCCTGAAGGGACCTGGCAAATACCTGATCAGTGCAATGTTGTCCATTGGCTGAGCTGCTGAAAGAAATGAAGAGGGCAGAAAGGCAGGGGGAGACAAAGTACACACCAGAAGGCTGATTTCCTATGCTAAATGCTGCCCACCCCAATGAAATCTCATTCCTGATGGGAGTTGACCTTGTCTTTTGTTCGTTTGATATTTCCTCTGCTTCTCCCTTTTTCATACATTTCTGCCCAACTTGCATTACTTGACCATTTTCACACACCTTGAACTTGCTGCAGTTCCACTGAGGCAGTTGGCTTCCTCCCACACATCAGAGAACTGGAAAGCAATTGGTATTTTGAAGGTATTTCCTCCTGAGCTCCTGATGGGAGAATGATTTTCTGTTGTTTGACAAAATCCAGTTGGTTCTTAACCTGGAATTCAAGGCTAAGACGTATTTTAAAAGTATTACTGAGATACTAAGTGACCAGATACAAGGACAGCAGAACATTAGAAAGAGCAGAGCTAGAAAATTTATACTTGCTGAAAGTGTAGCTGGCTTTCAGTATCTCCGGATACACAGGAATGTGTTCTGGTGAAGCTGCATAAGAGAGGAAATTGAAACTCAAACTGCTCATCTTTAGGTTGCTGGCTCAGACTGGGTCAAGATTTATTTGTTGATAAAATAAATCTAGCTTCTAGAAAGAGAGAGAAAGGTATCAGCATCTGTCAGCACTGGTAAATTGTATGAATGACTTGTGGATGGAACAATTTAGAGTGTTTTTTGACTGCAGTCTGTTGTTCTTCAGCAGAAAGAATGGAGACTAAATCGCCATTGGTGCTTGCCAAGGACTTTATCAGATCTGGATGGGTCTGAGACTCATTACTGACTCTGACACTTGCATCAGAGCCAGGACTGGAGATCTCATAGACCTGCAGTGCCAGCTCTCCCCAGATGGGCAGCAATCCTCACTTCTGCAAGCCGCCTTAATTTTCAGACTCTTTCTACCAATGGATTTAGTCAGAGGATTGCCCTTACTTCCATAAAATAGAGCTGGTTCCTTTACAGAAGTAAAAGTTATTCATAAATGATAGGGCAGAACAGGCTGTTTAGACAAGCTTGGCAAGCTGGACCGTATCCCACGCAAAACACAATTGCCTGTGTTTTTCACTAACCACACCAGAATGCCTTCCCTACCAGATTAATAAGCACATGCTAGCTAAACAGACACCATTCTGAGGCACCATAGGAAGCAAAAATGTAAAAGCATTTTTTTGCCAAGCATTTGTTCCAAAGAAATCTGCTGTTCAATACAGACTGCCTGGTTTTGGCTCTTCTGATGCTTCTGGAGTGGCTCGGAGGTTGTGGAGGTGTTTGGTGGAAGGAAGAGTGGTTTCTTCAAATACTGATGTGGCTGTAGGTCAGTTCATTTAGTGGGTGGACTCAGAGCCAGGGTGGAAGTGTTGGTGTAACATTTTTGCTACAAAGCCATTCCGTACCTATTTCAACAGGAAGAAAAAATCTTGGAGCTGGTGGTGTTGCATAATCTGTAGGGATGAATCTCCTGTCTCATGTGAGCAGTGCCATGGGAGACTTGATTTCAATAACAGCAGAGAGTGAAATGGCTCCATATCTTCCCCTCTCTGGAGGGGATGCTGCTGCTTGGACTTGTAGTTGTAATCCTGTCCTGAGACAGGAATGCGTGTTACAGCAGCCTGACCTAATAGAGGGGTTAGTGCCCCCTTCACAGCATTCCCTTTTCCCTTTCTTCATCCTGCACCTGCAGCTGCAAATTCCTGCTCCAGCAAAGAATTGTCAAGATTAGAACCTTTGTTTAGGGCACTCATACCCAAATCTTTTCTTTGGAAACAGGAGCACCTGACAGGTCATCTTCAAAAGGGTAGTTGTTTAGGGTTTGACTTACAACACCACCTAGAGGTATTTCCTAATTTATAGCCTACTAAAACCTAGGGAGGGGAGGGACAAGAGGCAGGTATGGATAGTCTTCAGCTTCCCCCCAACATGAGTGATCATTTAGGATGAATTTTCCAGAGCCTGTCTCTGGGTTGTTCTGGCTCAGGCAGTGCAAAGGCCGCACTCTCCAGGATGACCCTGCCCCATCTCTTCCAGTGTTCTGCCTTGGCAAAACCAAAGCGCGTGGCCAAGAAGTCTCCTGGCCACCACAGGGATCCCTGGCTGGGTTTTTAGAGCTGCCACAAGGTGGTGAGGTGCTGCAGCTTCCCAACCAAGCAGCAATAATTTGTTTTGATTTTTTTTCCTTAAGGTACCAAAAATCAGTGGCAGTGTAACCACTGAAACAAACCCAAAATTTGGTTTTACTCAGAAACTCGCCACTGAATGCTTTAGTCCACATCATTATATTTTTGGCAATCCTATATAAAAAAGTAAATCTTACAAAAACATGTATGTGACACAGCTTTGCAGTTGTCTAAAAACTTTTACAGCAGGTACAGAAGTGCTTTGATTCCCATGCATCCATATATAAATAATAGGTCTGAATCTTTGTAGGGAGTGTTCAAAAATTAGTCAGTTATAGGTTTGGGGTTTTTTTTAATTGTTCTATGGCTCTCTAATTGAGGACAGCCTTCTCTAAAAACAAGTTCACATACACCACCCACTAGCCCAATTTTTTTCAGTGCCTGAAGCCTTTGGCATTACGTATGAGATCATTCACTGAATGGTTTAAAAACTGGTTTTCGACAGTTCTCAGTGGCACTTAGCATCAGCACATCCCATTGGTAACAACACCTTGGGATTCAGGCCTTAAATGAAAGTAACTAAGGAAAGAAACACTGTCTCTTCAGTTTCCTTATTTGAAGAGTAAAATTTTTAAGATCAAAGCCAACCTATTCTGTGTGAACGCCTCTACAGTATTTCAGCTCAGGAATGCAAAAGCAGGATTATTATTTTATTTTTTTAAAGCATCTCGGCTGGATTTCTGTGCATCCCGTTTAAGTGGATGTACTGCAGAATAGCCTGATCTCTTCTGTGTCACCTTTTCTCTAAAGCTTCATCAAGTGCTGCCATTCACAGCCTGGATTGATTCAGAACTTTGCCTATGGAGGTGTGGGAGTGGTAGGAGAGACATCCTCAGGGAATGTCGGGACCTCCAGCCATCCTGGTGGGCTGAGTAACACCCAGCACACAGTGACACACATCAGGGTGGTGGTTGGACGTGTGCTCCCCAGGGTGTGCTGAAACACAGGCTCAGAAATACTGCTCGGGTCACATTTTGCATATGCATTTTCTCTAAGATGGCCTGATAAGATTTTCATCTTATCAGGAGATGCTTGGTATAGCCAATGCAAATTGCATACTCATCTTCCTGCAGCAACAGAAGGAGAAAATAACAGAATAAGGGATCGGCTGTTTACTTTGGCTTCTAGAGCAAAGTGTAAGTGGCTACCATAGCAAAATGAAGCAGATTTTAATATTTCTTGTAGTTAGCAGATAATCAACAATGGCAAACATTGCTGTTTCACATGTAAGGCAACGTGGGGAGCTGATTAAAGTAGGAGTTGAAGATATCTTAGGCGTGGAGAAGTCTGCTGTAAACGTCCAGAGAGGTGCTCCAAATCACTTGAGCCTTACTTCAGCAAGAGCTTCTCAGTCCCTACAGAGCAGGGATGTGGCTCAGAGGCCAGAGCTGCAAGTCTGAATGAGGGAGTGAAGTCAAAAATACCCAGCACAAATCAGATGACAAACCTCTCATTCAGGGCTCCTCGGCTAAATGCGAGTGGCAGGGAACAACACAAGATGGCTCTGCTGAAGGCTGCAGTGGCACTGCCACGTTATTCACATGAGCTGCTTGCAGAATTTCTTGTCTCCTTTCCACCTTTTATCCTTGGGAATAGTGTTCTCAATGAACCTTTTCTTTTTTAAATGTTCCTCATTATCTAAATTGCTTTTTGTCTTTCAGTTATCACTGCCTCTTCTTGTAGGCGGTGTTCATAGGAACTTCTTCCAGGGAGAGAAAAATGATGAGTAACCCTTTGTTTGCCTTTCCATCTTCTCTTGATTTTAATAAGACATGAAAGGCAAAAATCTGAGACATCTGTTGTTTCTTTCAGCCATTTCCACTGAGACATTAGATAGCATTTCAAGCACTCAACTGACAAAACAACTCACCTTGTGAGAACACTCTGATTTATTAGATTGTTTTATTGCACTAGTTTTGTACAGTGTAGGAAATATTTTTTTTTCTCTGAGACTCCCTCCATTTTTTTTGCATAAAAGCAGCATTTTCACATAGTTTTATGGTATTTTATTATATATGAGTGATGATAGGCTTGGTATTTGGAATGTGAAGGAAGTTAGTTAAAAATAATGCAATTAAGCTAACAAATAATTGACTGATCAGACCCAGAGATGTGGCTAATGCCTGATTTGCCATCTATTTTAATTAACAAACCTTAATGTAGAAAAATAATATGAATCAAAAGCACTGGCAGAGTGAGAATATCATGTATACTACTTCTGGTGATAGAAATAGCATACACTCTCATCCAAAGAATAGAGTAAACTTCATTTTGTTAAAATGGGGTGAATTGAGAATGATTTTAAACTCAAGATGGTTACTGGGAACCAGTGTGGCAAGCAGGATTTTTACCCTCAATGTCAGTCTTAGGAGGTATTGTATGACCTGTTTTGATAGAGAAGACACACTGGAGTGTCCTGCTGGCCAAAAGTCTCTGTGGGGGCAATCCCTTGTGGGTACACTGTACTCCATTTACACTGTCTGTGATTCTTGGTTTCAAACTCTAGTGGGAACTTTCAGCTTTTAGAAAAGCCATTTAATGCTGAGAAGCCACAGGCAAACCCCAGCTCCAGCTGACCAGTGGCTGAGGCCTCACACAAATGAGTTGTCCTCTGCAGGCTCCAAGAGCAGGGACTCCTCTTAAATTTTAACATTTTGGGCCAAGTTTAGTACCAGCAAAACTCCACTGAGAGCAGTTTTTTATCTCTCCTGAGCAGCCCTTTGTGAACTTCTCATACTTTCTAGTTCCAGATTAATTACACAATTTCTTTATCCCTGTTTATCACATGGTCAAGAACAGTGCTTGTGTGAACTGTAGGAGCTGGCGTGTGGTACTGCAAATCAGCAAAATCAAGTGTTGCAAAGGATGTATTTCTCTGCTACCTGATGATGTACAGCTGGGCAAGTGGCAGAAAGTTTGCCTGATATTTTTAAGGAAATAAATTTGCTTACTCCTTGGTCCCTTTAATTCTGCCTTGCTGAAGGACTTCCAGAAATGCTGGTTAAGCTGGTGAGAATCCTTATGGCAATTTCGAGGTTTGTCTCTGTCCCCAAATTCTTACAAAGAACCCAATTTTCTGCTCACATGAATTAATAGAGTCCCACAGCACACAATAATGCCATGGTGATTTTTATCAGCAAAATACCTGGCATAATTATCTTAGTGTAGTGAGTGTGGTCAAGTGGTGTAATGTAATCCAACACCAGCTAAAGAATGCATGTGACAGCTTTGTTTTGCAAGAAGGGAGTAGAAAGGCTTGTTGGAAGGAGAGCCCAAATGCCTTTTAATTCAGGGAACTAGCATCTGACCCTAATTATGTAGAAAAACGGAGGTAGTGCAAGCACCAGAAAAGGGACAAGTCTGCATCAGGAACAAAAGCATCAACTGCTGTTGAGCTGTATGCAAAGTTCAACTGAGAGGGAGAGAGAGGCAGACAAAGTGGCTCCAGTTGGACATAAATACTAGATGGAAAGTGTGTTGAGGAAGCAGGGCAATGGGTAATTTTTCATAAGCTGCAAAATTGCTTAATAAAAGTGAAATGACTTGCCCTTTCTGTAGAAATTAATTATGATGGCAACTTTGCCGAGCAGCATAATAAAGATGTAGGCAAAATAACAGTGGCATTGAATTCAAAAGCTATGCATAATGAATGGTCTATGAAGATGCTTATGATCGGTACCAAAAGACCTTGACTGTTGTATAGTAACATATATAAGTTCCTAACTAACTGATTTTGCTATTTAGTTTGACATAATGTTAGTTGTTTATCAAAGAACAAGGTATGAAATTGCACTGCAAGCTCCAGGAATAACTTACCAAGAAATAAGTTTTTGCATTCAGTGACCCTTCATCAGCTTTCAGCGTGCTGTTTCCCAGATTTTTCCCATCATAAACATCTGTCCACACCAAAATCAGATTATGTCCACATTTCACCATGAAATTATGATCACAGAGATATTTGATCCTATATGGCTAAGGACTTGGGTTTTTTTTTTCTTTTTTTAATAGATCATCCCTTCCTCCACGGGGGAAAAAATACTTTTTTGCTATTGTCATTTACCATCACATAACACCTAGTTGTTCAAAGATTCCTATACAACCTCTCTTCCTCTTTGCTCTGGCAGCCCAGTTAGCCAAATTGCTGCAGAATAAAGCAAATAATCCCAGAGGAGCACATAAAAGCCACTGGAACAACAGCCTCCCCAGTGATACTGGTGAATCAGGGTCTCCCACTTCAGGAAAGAGGTCTGGAAAGTGACTCTAACTCTCCAAAAATGTGGCATTTGTTTCTGACAGGTTGGAAGTACAAGAGATCTCACTAGTGAGCTATTTGTTATCTCTAAATATGTGTTCTTGCAGGTGCTGGCAGGTGTTCACACCTCAGTGGGTGAAATCCACCACCTGTCTATGCTTGAAGATAGAGGAAGCACCCATTTCAACCAAATTATATGAGGTGAGCATCCATAAAGTACAATGAACTGCTAGGAAGGGTGAGTAGATTTAATGTGCCTAGTTATATTTTGCAGTTGCAAATTTAATACCCAGGATTGTCAATTATGGTACAATTAGGGCATTTAAAAATGCTAGGATAAATAATTCATCTTCCTCTGATTTATCCCCCAATCAATTTGTGCCTTTTTTCTGGGCAGAGACAGACATGTTTGCCATCCTGGATGGAGATGACTAGCAAAGATCACGCAAGTGTCTCTAATCAAATGGTTAAGTTTTTCAAATGAATCTGTATTATTTGAGGTTTTTTTACCTTTAATCATACTTATACTCCAGTTTGAATGTGTGCTGATTAGTTAGTTGTCATCCTAGGGAGACAAGAAGAGCTTATATTTACCCTGATATATTATGCCGGTCATTATTCAGCACTGATTGGTTTGGTAGAAAAATATACATTACCTCAGCGAGAGAAGCTGCTTAGTCTTATTCATTGTGTTAATTAGATGCTCAAATAGCTATTGCCATGTCTTTTTTTTTTTTTTTCCCAATTTATTGATAGTTGTTTATCTGTGCAGTGATTATGTAGTTTATTTTATCTTGTCCCCCCACTTCCCATAAAATATGTCTGTTCTGAGAGTAGTAAACATATGGCTGCAGTCATGCCCTGAAGGTACGTTCAGCCTGCAGTCACAGCTGTTTCCACCAGGTAGCTCTCCTCAACAGGAGGGTGATGAATCCTCAGGAGTCAATTCAGGCTTTGCAGGGACTGATGGATTGCACTGCTTCTGAAGATAACTCCTTTCTCTCCCAACCAGAAGGGTCCACTGCTCCCTTTCTTGCTCTTTGTTGTTGGACATGTTGGGGGTTTATTTATGTAGGAGAGGTAAGGCTGCCTTTGTATCGTTTAAAAGGTCTGAGTAAATTTTATCCCAAAATGAGGAACGGGAATATGCATATTTTAGATAGATAACAACCACATCAAACTCCTGACTGTAGTACCTATTTGATAAGGTACCAAAATATTTACTTCTGTATGCACAGTTATGAGTGTTGCTATGTTAAATAGCTAATTTATGAGAAAAAAAAGTTTCTACGGATTTATAGATACAGTTCACACTTTACCATCTCTAGATGGTCCCAGGACACAATCGTTCATACATATGATAATTGTTTCAAATTTTATTATTCAAAATTTCAATTTCAAAATTCAAAACTTACATTATGCTGTGAATTCCTAGCTCTTCACTCTGGATTCTATGAATTTAGGAGTTACGTGACTAATCACTACAACCTGCTTCACCTTGTCATTCTGTGATATTTTCAACTTGCCAAGTCCATCATTTCAGTACTCATCAAAGTCCCATCCAAGAGGAGAACCATGAAAAAAGTTGCAAAAATTATATGCATGCAGGTACAACAGCCTGAGTTACACACACATGTTGGGAATTGCTCCTTTGCATCAGCTTCAAGCATCAGTTAGAATAACAGGAGGTGTCCAATATCTCACTAAGATCTATCCAAAGTAACACAAAGATTAAAATTCCAGTATTTCTTTTCCTCTTTCATTTTTTTGGTGTAATTATCCTACTTTATATGATTGATGGCTACTGTGAAATTGAGAATACCAGACGGATTCTCATCCATTGTAGCTGTGACTTGGTGGAATCTAGAGGTATGATGAATCCATCTGAATTATGGTCTCCCAAAGGACATGGATTATTAGTAATAGAGTTAACTTTTCAGCTATCTCCTAACTTAGAAAAATATTAGCAACAATTGATTAAATATTTATTACTATTATTATTACTACGACTTCTACTACTACTACAACTACTACTGTAATATTAATAATAAATAATACTATTGTAGTAACACCCATCCTACTCTTGCAATCAACACAAACAAGGAGAGTATTTGAAACAAGATCCTTGTTTTAAATGCTGGCTTTTCAAGCTACTGTAACTGGATGTAGATCTAAGTGAATGAAAACAAAAAGAAAAATTATGAAGCCCCAATATAGAAATTATGGAAGTGAATTCTTTTGATGTGGACATATTACTTTGTAAATAAATAAAACAGTGGAAGAAATGACTTGCTGTCTTTGCGGATATCAAAGGGATTTTATGCCCTGTTCTAGCTGCATACAACAGACAGAACATTGTTGGAGAATGAAAATGTCTGGTGTCTTGGCACCGTGCAGGGATAAGCAACCCTACAATGACTCTCTTGCAAACCCTGCTATTACACTGCACAAAGGAAATCGTTTGGAAACGAAAGGGAATGATATCAGCAGTGGGAAGAGGCACTTGGAATGAGACCTGTGGCTGAAGGGAAGCCAACAAGGCAGCCCAAGAAAGGACGCTAAAAAGTAAAACACTGGCAAAACTGCTCAGACTTAAAGTGGGCGCTATTCAAAACCAAGGTCATCCCAGAACTCCAAGGACCTAAATAGGACCTCTGTGTTCCTTCAAATGGAGGCATTTTGATGTGTGACTTTATTTGTAGCTTTTACGTTCAGCTTCTGGTTACAGGCACAGATTCTGGTTGACTCTTTTCCACTAGGCTGAAAAGCCCTCAAGCATTGAAATTACCATAACCAAATAATTTGTTTCCTTTTTGCTCAGTTAAAAAGATCAAGGGTTTGAGGTCTCTCATTGCAAAGCACTCTCCTCAAACTTTAGGTCATTTTTCTTCTCTTGTGCTTTCTCTGTAAATTTTTCTGTACCATTTTATTTAAGAACTGGATACAGAAAGTTTATTTTGCTCTTGTCAGTGTTACAGAAGAAAGTTTTTACCCTGCTGTCAGCATATCCCAATTCTTTTGCTACATTACCTTGCTGACAGCACTTACATAATTACTTGCACTTTGCCTCCCACTTCCTCTACAGAGCCTTCATTCTCCAAGGTCGTTTCCCATTCTTTGCATATGACTAGGAGCATGAATTCGTAACTTTGTATTTGGTACAGTTAAAGGTGTTTTGTGCTGACTAGTTCAAAATAAGGTGACTAGCTTATGAACTTGCCTCCTTTGCCTTACATGGGGCATACTAGGCTTCTGAGACATCAGCACAGCTCACATGGTTCTCCTGGCTTCTTTCCAGGATGCTACACATGTCATTAACTACCTCTAGGGCAGAAAATGCTGTAAAGCACCAATATAGAATCTCTTCATGTTTTAAAGTTTTGCTAGGTCAAAATGGGAAAACTAGAGGACACTGTGTGGGAGGAAGGAGGCTGGAGGACTGAGCCACGGTTTGTAGTAGGGTCTTTTTCCTTTCACTCTCAGATACTTCTAACTAATGTTGCCATGTCTGTGTGTTCTGACCTGCCTGCCACAGGGATCGATGGGTGTTTGCCAAAGAAGGAGGGAGGGAGGGAGGAGTAAGAAATGTACCTTTGCCCATGCCAATCTGGAGATAGCTGCTGCTCAGCTGAGCGCTGCTGGAGCTCAGCAAAAAGCATAAACAGAAACAAACTCTGTGTTGCACTTAGTGTCAGCCTTAGGATAGGCTGGGTAAGGTAACCATTTTAATACAGAGATTATCACTGGATCCCCTCCTTTTTCAGAAAGGGATCATCAGACAATAGCAAAGAGAAGTGTGTTCTTCTGAGGTGAACATGGCAGGTCAAAGACCTCTGCCCTAATGTTGTTCCAAAGTTTCCTTAAAGTGCTGAACACTTGCATGCTGTTGTTTCCCTTGGATCCTCACAAACAGTAATGCAACCTTCCAGTTTCTTTTTTTAACCTTTTAGCTTTCTTTGTACCAAGGCACTCAAACAGCAGCTTTATGTCCCTACCACTCCTCTGGGCCATGCAGGGATCCTCATTGGAAAGCTGCCCTATGCACACTGTGCTAAAGGGTGAATTAAAAATGCAGCACCACACTGACAGCTGTGTGGGGACCAGAGCTGGAGGGCTTAATCCCAGCTCATGGGGGACTGATGCTGTGGGAGACCCTGCCTGGGGTCTGCAGTGGGACCTGGACAGGCTGGATCCATGGGCCGAGACCAACAGTATGAGGTTCAACAAGGCCAAGTGCAGAGTCCTGCACTTTGGCCACAACAACCCCCTGGAGTGCTGGGGGAAGAAGGGCTGGAAAGTGGCCCAGTGGAAATGGACCTGGGGGTGCTGGTCAACAGCCAAGAAGGCCAATGGCATCCTGGTCTATATCAGGAATAGTGTGGCAGCAGGACCAGGGAAGGGATTCTTCCCCTATACTCAGTATTGGTGAGGCCGCACGTTAAGTGCTATGTCCAGTTCTGGACCCCTCAATTCAGGAAGGACACTGAAGTGCTGGAGCAAGTCCAGGGAAGGGCAACAAAGCTGGAGGAGAAGCTGAGGGAGTTCAGCCTGGAGGATGCTCAGGGGAGACCTTCTCACTCTCTACAATTCCCTGAAGGGAGGCTGGAGCCAGGTGAGGGTCGGGCTCTGCTCCCTGGCAACCAGTGACAGGACAAGGGAACACAGTCTTAAGGCAGGGGAGGTTTAGATTGGACATTAGGAGATATTTCTACACACAGAGGGTGATTACACATTAGAATGGGCTGCCCAGGGATGTGGTGGAATCACCATCCCTGGATATGTTCAAGGAAAGACTGGACGTGACACTTGGTGCCATGGTGCGGTTCACGTGGATCTGTCCGGTCATAGGTTGGAGTCGACGATGTCAGAA
>NW_008246065.1:2446291-2468391 GCF_000691975.1 Corvus brachyrhynchos
CTACCGCAGAGCCCGCAGGACCGGACAGCTGCAGGCTGACAGTCTGTCCGCCTCGCTGTCCCTGCGCGGAGCCTCGCCTCGCGTGGAGTGCCGGGCTGTGCCTAACCTGGCAGCGTGTCTCATCTCCCGCTCCGTGCTGCAGGATCCGATCCTCACCCGACCCATCAAACAGCTGCAATGCCAGTCCTCATAAGCGAGCAAGCTTCCCGCTGATAGCTCAGGGCTCGCCCTGGTGCACCATCAGTTTCTGTAGAGCTTTGGTAGTTCCATCCTGGGCTGGTTTGGTGCTGGGTGTGAGTCACTTTCGGTGCTTTAGTAGAAGAGTCCAGAATTTCAGCATGGTCAGTTTCATGAGTGCACAGTTTGACTCTGAAACTAAAACACTGTAACATTTAATCTTCTGGAAGAAGGCGCGTGGAAAAGAGCTTGGGTGCTCATAAGCCATTTTTTAACTCCCCTGTGGTCAGTCTGTCCCTGAGCCAGGTTGATCCAGCAGAGGTGCAGCCTTAGTCAGGTAGGCACATTCAAATGTTTGAAGATTTGTTTGAATTGTGAACATCTGCTTGTGCACCAAGTGGTCAGTATTCCCTCCTGTGCCACAGCTTCATGTGCAGGAGGTGTGAAGGAACCACTCTGGAATTCACAGCTGGAAATTCCCACAACTGAGCTCTCCTGGTCTCCTGTGAGCCTGGGATGAGCTATTTGGAAAGGACCTATTGGACAAAATTGTGTAAAAGAGTGAAATTACAGGGGTGTGATAAGTGCCCAATTTTCTGTCATTCATTCTGACCATAAATGCACTCCATCACCTTTGCTGTATAGCAGAAGCTGTTCTTAACCAAGTTTCATGTGGATATTAATGGACTATTTATGACCTGCTTTGGCACTTTTTAGGTTTTCCCTGTACACTTAGCTTTGGAAATTCACGATTACCAGCAACAAGTTAGATTCTGCCTTGGAAAGATTCAGTGGGTGTAAAACAATAATCTTACAGCTGTGCGTTTTGACAATCTGAGACCAAAAAGTAAGGCTCAAAATCTGGTTCTCTTGCTAACTGACTCCTTCCTTCCAGTACTGTTGCCTCCAGAGGGCATTTGTTAAAATGACAACAATCAGTTGCAAAAAAGACAAGTTTGGGTTATTATTTAGAGAAAACTGAGCCTGTTGTTTAGAGCAGGGCTTCAGTTCTGCTCTCTGAAACTCTCCACCAGTGGGCTGGGTATCCTTTAATGTCTGAGGAAATTTTACAGGACTAGAGGAATTAGTTCAAGGGAAAGTTACTGTAATTTGAGGACTGGCTGTCCCAGATCCACCTGAGCTGTTGAAATAGAAGCTGTACTTAGCAGACACTTAGGTCCTGTAAGGCTCTGCTCTTGGTGGATGTTCATCCCTAAACACAGGAGTTCTAGTGTGTTCTTGTGATGCTAACATACACTTTTGTGATTATGTCGCTGGTGAGAAAGTTGTTTCAGGTAGGCAGAAAGTTAGCCCGTGGAAAAAAAAAACCTATTCTGTTTTACATCTAAAACTAAGCAAAAAATATGGTAGCACACATAGTTAAATCAGTAGTTAAATTGTGTTAACTTGATGAGTCTGGTGCCTAGAGTAAAAAGCTCAAGCAATGAGAAGGTAATGAGAGAAATGAAATTATTCTAATAGTAAAATAAAACATACTGATACTGTAGATAAGTAAAATTGCTTACTCTTTATATACTGTAAATTTGAATAGTGTCCCCTCCATTCTTATTGATAACAAAACAAGACTATTTTAGATACCACCAACTTCCCTCAAGTAATTTTAGGATGGTCTGTTAAACAGAGTCTCTTAATTTTCCTGTTTATTGCTTCCAAATGTAGGCAACAGTATTATTTTGGAAAAAAATGCAGTTGCTGGAAGGATCTGCTTGATCTGAATATTTGGGATAATGGGTATTGTCTTATCTTTATTTTGTTCAGAATGGTGTATGGCTTCAGATTCCCAATGTGTAGTCAGATTTCTGAGAAACACAGATTGGTTTGGAGAGGTTTCAGAAAACATTCCTTCAGTAGCCATTTCCTTGGTTTCTTTTTCAGGATGTGATTTTCTAGTCTTGAGAAACTTGCCTGGCACCAGGTAAATGAACTGTCTGAGAAATAGTGTCACAGGTAGAAGGGAAGGCAGATAGCAGCATCTGGCTGACTGCTGTCGCATTTCAGCTGCTGCTTATACTTCTCCTAGCCAAGGTCAGGAGATTGAACCTGAGGCAGGTGTTTTGTAGCTGCCCGCTCAATGCTCAGTGGCAGCTGTGAGGCTCCCTGGGGCTTGGGCAAATTTGCTTGGCTGTTTGGCAGAGCTCTGAGCAGCAACAAGGACACTGAAGCCATCTGTGGGCAAGATATGCTTATCTTTCACCCATGCTGAATTTTCCAAGTCCTGTGGGTTAGACTCAGATACCTGATACTGATCATTCTTCAGCTTGCTCCATTACCAAGCTTAAGGTGAGCATCATGAAGAAACAAGATCTCTGTATTGATGATATTTTGGACTTTAAAGTGTTGTTTGAGTTTTATTCCTCAAACGGTTTTCTGAAATGGCTTGGTTTAATAAAGCAGATCTGCCATAAATAATACTGTTGCCTAACTGTACTTATAGTGATGTTTCCAATGGTGCACGCTTCTATTCAACTGGCCTTATATTCCTATGGGTAAGAATTAAACAAAAAACAATTTGGCAAACAAAACCTTGTGTCCTTAGTGGTTGGTTGAAGAGCCTGAGGAATGGTAGCAAACTTGACTAACAGTAGTTGATTACCTGCCTGGAAGATTGCCTTGTTTGTCTCTGGTTTTATTGGCACTGCTGGTACCTTGCCCTTAAAGACAGAGTCATCTTCTGCAATAGTCCCTTTTTTGTTCAGTTGAAAACAGGAGTCAGTGGTCAAAGTGTCTGAAGTTATAAACTAGGTAAAATTACACTTCAACACTGACACTGTCAGAGCCACATTTCTGGTCACTTTGCTAAATTACAGTGGTTAACAACTGCTGTTAACCACACATATACAAAGGTGTTTATGTTGCCTGGATTTTCTTCATTTTCAAAAGGTCTACCCTTGCTCTGTGTTTGTTGGCTGGGTTTGATGAAGTTTGATGATTTCCAATTTCTAGTCCCAAACACTATGGCTCTGCATGCTTTTTTAAAAATTATGATCTATTTGATCTCTTAAAACTTTTTCTTACAATGTCAGCATTTGAATAAGGGAACATCATGTATCTTCTAAGGAACGGACTAGACTGCCAATCTGGCAGCAGTATCTCAGAGCAGTACCTTTTAAATGTTGCTATTGACAAGCTCCTAATGTCTGAAAAATTTATTCTTCTTTGTGGCAGGTGGGTAATTTTTATGGCCAGAGAAGTTTCTTAGGACACCTTGTTGACTGCCTTACTCCCCTCTGTAGTCATCTGCTCTACAACTTATTTTTTCCCATGTACCTGTGTGTATATCTTCAAACACAGCAGCCATCGTTCCCCAGCAGAACACATCCTGCTTGAATGTATTAGAGTTTTAATGTTTTTCCCACTTCAGTTTCTTGTATTGAACCCTATCTTATTTTCAGAAACTTGTGAAGGCAAATCTTTTGGTGTGAACTTAGTGGTTGGTCTTTATCAGGCAGTGGCGTGTTTAGTTTCCCTGCCCTGTTTTTTCCAGGAAGCTGTAAGACTGCAAGATGCAAATTTGGGGTTTAATTAAAATTACTTGTACACACTTCCACAGATTTGAGTAAAATCAAGGCGTACGGGAACGCAGATGCAGGAGCTGACTTACACTATTTATACCTAACAATTACCTTCATGTACTTAGGTGATTTTTATTTGTTTATTTTATTAACAACTGTTTGGTAATTGAGCCTTGTAAGTTTCAGCAGATGCAACTGATATGTGACCAAAAGCTTGTTTTGCCCATGTAAGCTTTAGGCCTGATAATAGTTTTATGTATTCTGGGTCAAGATTTGGAGTCATTGTAAAGTGATGAGTGTAATGCCATCCCATACATTCACCTTTACAGGAGGAGGTGTTAAAAATGCTGCCCAGGCACATTTGGAAATAGTTTGCATTTGGCTGGTGCTGCTAGTGCCATATTGCATCCTGTTGAAGTACTGATCACCTGGATTTGGCAGAAGGGATCTTTGAGCCTAAGGTGGGGAACAAGGGAAAAATTGATCCCTTTTGGCTTTTGTTTATCCTCTGACAGCACTTCGCATGCACTCTGTACATGTAGGAGGCCGTTGTTGTTTGAGAGTTTGCACAACGTTCTTGGCCTGATTCTTCCTATTCCATGTACACTGGGAGGAGGAATGTGGTGGCAGCAGCTCCATTAAAGCCTCTGGTGCTGACAGGGGTATTTCTGCCTCTAATGATATATCCAAAAAGGCAGGTGTTAGTTTACTTCTACCAACAAAATATGACTTGATCTGGATAGCTTGTTTCATCTTGAGCAGAGGACTTCTTGCACTGTCAGCTCTTTCTCTTGCCTGTACCAGTAAAGTCATGCCTGGTCCATGATATGGAAGCATAAACAGTGGAATGATACTTGCTTCCTTTGACAGCTCTACTTATTTTTTGATTAAATAAGTAGGTTTGAAGTGCAGAAGTGGCATTACTTATTGATTTGGCATGGAAGGGCTCTCAGTCTACTTGAAGGCCACCCTGGTTTGCAATATAAATACTGAAGTATATATGCATGTAGCATTTCTAAAGTTTGGGGTTTTTTTTTAATTTGTGTTTTTTAATATGCAGCTTTAGGAAAGGGGTAGATTAATTTTTTAATAAAAAGAGTAGGAAGAGTCACCACCTCACTCTGGGTAAATGAAGGTGTCTTTTCTGTGGTTCACTGTGAATTATAGTCATTATATACTTTTACCCTTATGGCCTTGTTTTAGTAATAAGTGCTTTTTAGCCACAGTAAGTACCTAATATATAAAACATCTAATTTAGATAATACTTACATTTTGTTAGCAAATTCAGGTTCAGGAGACACAGGTTCACAACTAAAAATCAAAAGACTAAGTTAAAATTAAAGGAGCTTCTGCATACAAAGTTACCTACTTTATTTAATACTGATAAAGGGCATTGATATGTGCTTACAGGTCAGTCTCTTCTGGCCAGCTGAGCTGTGGAGTGTGTAGCTGGTGCATAAATGTGGTCATTGTTGTGAAGGAACATGCTGTGTTCACTCACGTTGGCTATTTTGGGGTTTTACTCTTTTACTGTAAGAAAGAGCAGGGCTGGCTGGGAATATGTTTTGGGTGGATTAAGAGCTATAGCCCAGAATATTCTGTTATTTTCTCCTTCAGGGCTAATGGTTCAGAGTTCTCTGTTTGTGGAGAACAGAAGAGAGCTGTCGAGGGTGGGGCAAATCTGTATTTACATTTTGCAGTCATTTGCAGAGTATCGAATGGCAAGAATGACTTTGCCTTAAAGGCGAGTGAACGTGAGCAGTTTTCAAGTATGAGGGAGCTTGAACTGTATCTGTTGATACAATTTTCATTCATTTTCTTGCATCTGGATGGTAGAAGTCTCTTCCCTTGTTTTCCTGAAGGGAACAGGGAATAGCTTGGCAGTGGAGCAGTGATCAAGAGGCACAGCCTTTGTGTTCTGTGTAGGAAATACATTGTTTCACACGCGTGGTTTCTTTTTTGTTCATCTGCCTGTTGGTTTTCGTTTTGGTTTTTTTTTTCCTGCTTCTTGAGCATGGGGGGTGGGTAGGAGTCTTGGGTACATAAGGAGAAGTGGGGACAAAGTAAAGGGATGGATGGGAGACCCTGGTTTTCCTGGTGCAGGGATCAGCTACTGTGCAGGTACCTATATATTGCATGAACCATTCTTTCTAGGATTGATCTGTAACCTGAGCCAGTGTGGGTTTGAAATTGTCACTGCAAACCAGTGTATTCACCTTGTAATTTTTGAACTCAATCAATAAGATTGTTTAATTCTACATTGATCAAAATTGATTGTTTTGGGAGCTACCATCTTTTTCAGACATTTCCTAATTGCTTCAATTCTAGAAGGATGTCCAGTTCATAAGATATTAATAGGCTATTAATGAAGTTTATGACCCATGTTATTTAAGAAGTCTGTGTAGACAAACAGAAGAGTTTTCAATTTAATCAAATGGAGAGCAAATTTGGGAAGAGGTACTGCTATATTAACTTTTTTCTTTTTTTTTCCATGTGTAGCTATTGGCGAATATGAAGAGCTTAGAGCAGAAAATAAGAAAACAAAAGAAGAGGTTTGTATATGTCAATTATTCATTTAATACTAAAATGCTAAATACCAGAATACTGTGTTGACTGTGGCAAATTGTTGACTGCTTTTTTGAGTTCACTGTTACTTACTAATAATATTACTTGTACCTATGTTTTAAGGAGCAGTGAATGCAACTCTCACAACTATTCTGGCTGTCCCACTCCAGAAAACTTCCTGTAAATATACTTTAAGTGATTGCTGCTTTACCAAGTTTGTGATTACAGTGTGAGAACAGACCAAGTCATGTGTTTAGATAAAATTATTTCTCTTCAATCTAAGTCTTGTTTTATTATGACTTCATTTACACAGGGGACTTAATTACTGAAAAGAAAAAAAGAGAACAACTTCCCTCAGCCAGCCCTTCTGAACATTCAGAATGTAGGAATATGATTTCCGAAGGTAGGGAGGAATGCAGGGGAGTCAGTGCTACACTGTATTGTAAACAAAATTCTTCTTTCTCCAGTATGAGTGAGCTGAAGATGTAAGAAACCTGTTAGTTTTCATATCCCTGTTAGCTGCCAAGGCATGTATGTTTAATTCAGTTTCTTCTGAAGTCATTTTGGAAGAGTCATTTTTAGTTCCAAATGTTGCAATTCAAGGCTGTATTGAGAACACCTTGTCCTTAACTCTTTTTTTATTATTAAAGAAAATTTGAAACTTATGTTCACTTATGATTGAGCAAACATTTTATGTATTTCTACTGAGGTCAGCATACTGTTCTTCATTCCCTCCTATCCGCTGACCTCCTTGTTTTTTTCACTTTGCTTATTGCTGCATTCCTGTTCTGCTGTCCTTCACCAAAGTCTCGGATATCCCAGGATATCTGTCCTCTGTCTTTGCTGTTTGGAAGAAATGCTCAGAAGAAAATGAGAATAAAACTGAGTTAGACCAAGATTCCGTCCAGCCCAGAATCCTGTTTCTGACAGCGGAAAGGGAGGCCTGTAGGAGCATGTTTAACACCTGGGCAGGTTTCTCTTGCAGTTCTCCAAACCATTTGCAGCCTTGGAGCTTCCTCACCTGGAAGTGATTTCAGCATCCTGCCCTCTGCTGCTCTCTTCCTTTAGTTTGTCCCATGCTAGCTGTTGGCTTCTCTCATATGTGGGGAGTGTCATGCCAGGACATGTGTACACCACATGAAAAACAGGCTCTCCAGCTTTGCCCTGAACCCAAGTCATATCAGCTTTGGTGTTTCTTCTGCAAAGCTTTGTTTAGCTTGGGAAGGAAGAACTGGGGAGACTTTCCTGAGCGACATTTTTATTTTAAGGTTTTTTTCTTCAGACGGAATTTCAATGAAAAGTTTGTTTCTGAAATTGAGATGGAATGAGATGTTCTGAGGTTTCTTCCATTCTGCTCTTCTTGCTTCCTTGCTCCTCTCTCTCACAAGACTTCTTTCCTACAGATGCATATCTCTAGCTGCTCCTGTGTGTTTCAGCTGAAGGCTGCTCTGAAGTTTTTCAGAATACTTGCATAACACCTGAAAATCCTCCAAGCTTGAGCACATGAGGATTACATTCCCAGCTGAGCAAATCAGTTAAACACGTGCTCAGGGCTGGATTTTCAGTTGTTACGCAAGTATTCTCCATCCAAAAACTCCATCCTGCAAGTTGGTGTGCTTGTGTGAGCAGTCATGGTTCATTGTTTAAGTGCTTGGGCTCAAGTGGTTAAGTGTGAGGCCCTCAGTGCATTTCCTCCACAAAAAAAAAAGAATCTACTGATAGAGAGTTCATGGTTATATTTGCTTCCAGTGCCATTACTGGAAGAAGCTAGTCCTTGTGTTATGGCCCTAATCCCAAAAGGTCCTTAGCATCTCCTGCTTTGTATCTTAGTTTGAGCTCTGCAGAATCAAACCTGCTACTGGAAAAATGTAGCACAGACTTTCTCTGCCTGTGGGTCTGGGAAGTTGTGGGTGACTTCTGTTCAGTTTCTGCCACTGTCTGTCACTGTGAATGTGAGCAAATGGCTTCCTCTGTATCAATTGTGGTCACATAATTGCATCAACAGGAGAAGGAGAAGTTAATTTTTTTAGCAGGTGACTTGCAGACTGTTTGTGGAAAGTGCCACAGAGGAATTAAATAGCAGTCTGTGTGTGTGTGCTTTTGATACACTTGGTGGAATATTTTCTAAGTCACTCTTATACTTGTATGGCTCTGAAAGATGAGCTGTGCATGCAGAAATTATCCTAGTTTCCATTAGACACAGGGAACTTGGTGGATAATTGGCAGCTAACTTAAGATATAATTTTAATTTTTGAAAATGCATGCTCTTTGTTCTGTATTTTTTCTTAAAATTAGGAAGTAAATTGACTTTTACGTGGGTTACTTTGTTCAAAGCACTGCTGCTTTAAAAGGGTGCTAATAACCACAGAAATTCAGGAGCAAAATACGAGGTCTTTGATCCACAGTGTCTCTTCCTCATTGCCTTGCAAAACTGCCAATTTGGAGACCACTGGTGGAGTCTCTGACAACATTTCCCCAGGTATTTTGTGTTAGTGTTTTTAAATACTTTCAGAAACAATGGAGCCAAAATGATATTGGTAGATTATGTCTCTTAGGTCACCTTTTCTTATTGATGTAACCAACAAAACATTCATACCAGCCCCCCAAAAATGCATAACTAACGTTCAGCTGCACACAAATGTGGGTGACTTAATATGCAGTTCTGACATATTCAGAGTCAGATCATGAATAAATATTTGACTACTTGCTAATCAGATAGAAATGACTCTGAACGCTGGTTTTGACAGTGTTTTGTCATGCTGCCAGTAGGGGGAAAAAAAAAGCAAGACAGCTATCCAAAACAGTAGGTGTAATACAGTATCTGTGTTACGTCATTCATGGTGTTTGCTCTGTTAAAACACACATATGCAGTGGATTTTGTGTTTTGTCACCAAGTGGGAATGGGGAAGGGATTCTGCCTTGATGACATGCTCATTGTTTCTGTAAGTAGAGTATTGCAAATGTCATTGGATACTTCAGAGCACTGCACCAAACTCACAGTTTTAGAACAAGCATTTAGAACAAAATCTGCATACATTTCACAATCTGTGTAAATGGGAAAGAATTGTGTCTTGTGTTGCTTAGCAATGGTTTAATTGACTATATGACTACTACGTGAGCTTCTTGCATCTTAATATCTGGACTGAACAATCTCCCTGTTGTTTTTGCCCTTTGAAGGCCTTTTACTGAATTCTGTGGGAGCTTGTGTGCAAAATAGTTGGCAAAAAAGAAGCCTGCAAGTAGAGAATACACAAGAAACTAGAAATTAAAGTATTGCCTTGTATATTGGGTAGGTACCTAGAAGGCAAAAATCTGAAAGGAGTGGGATTGACAAATCTTCTGAACTTGCACCTGCAAAGATGAAGAATATATGGAGTTATTCACAAAATTAATTTTGGCAACTGGACTGTTAATTTCTAAAAATACAAATGCAATGTATTTTTACTGCTAAGAGATTATATTGACTCCTATAGCCAGTTCAGGACTGCAATATTGTCTGTTTACATTGTTGGGGTTTTTTTTAAGTGAGATAGTGGTGGTTTAAATATTAGATTACTGATACTAGATATATTCAGTAAAGTAGAATAAATGCCTATTTTACTTTGCAGAGAAGCTGGAACTCTTAATTAAGTTAAAGACAGAAAATTGACTGGCAATCCAGGAGTTACAAACTTCTTTATTTTTATTCAAGGGTGCTCTTTAATGTGGAGCTATCCCTTAACACTGACAAGGGCAAGCTTAGTAAATACATGGAAACTGTTTCTCCACAACAGTTGTATGTGCTTGAATGTGGAAAGTGAACAGCAGATTTTAGAGTAATGTTACACTATTTGCCTTCTATATTTAGGAATAGTGATAATTTTGTCCATTAATGATTCTACTGTGTGTGCTTCAAATTGCTTTTTTGAAAAGTGAGGTGATCATGAACTTCTAAGGCTTCTGTGGAGCATTTTATGAGCAGCTCATACTTCTAAATTTTGATTTTTAAACTTTTGAGTTTTAAAGGTTAAGGGCAATTTATTTTAAAGGATGACAGTATTTTTTACTATGAAACATAGTTTATAGGCTTTTTATTTTTGTGGAAATTTCAAATTTGGAACAGTTTAAGTAGTTAAAGAGAATCTCATATTCTCCTAATTCTTAGAAGATAAACTAGGGTATTTTTTTGGAAGGACCTATAACAGCTCTGCTTGCATGGCTCTGATTGCAAGACAGAAGGCAAAGTGCTTTCCATTGATCATTTCAGCAAGGGCAGCAATCTCCCGCTCTCCTTTTCTTCTTCCTCTTTCATTCTGAAGCACAGTAGCAGCAAAAAGAAAGTATTGAGAAAGCTTCAACTGGGAGCAGGAATTGCTCTGCAGAGACCCAAGCCTGGAGACCCTGATTGTGCAGAGAAATGTCGCAGTTAGGAGGAGAATAGTCAGCTTGCCGTGGTCCAAATGGAGCTCTCTCTGCAAATAGCACTCGAGGTGAAGTGGAATAGGTCATTTAACTTCCCCTTTCCCTGCACAGGGAAAGCTGCTACGCCTTACAGCGTGCTGCCTGGAGGATTTTGAAAGGAGTTTTTCGTGTTGTTGGGATAGGGAGTGTGCTATGTCCTCTACATCAAGGTTTCCATCAGTAGGAAAGTGTCATTGGCTTCCTCAGGCAACAGATGAGATCCTTAAAATGCTAATGTTTCTGGGTTTTAAACTGACCACTAAAGGCATTTGCTCACTTAATGTGCAGTGGGCTGAAAGCGTGCAGTGGGCTGAAAGCTTGCAGTGTGCAGGAAAATCCGTGGGTGAAGTATGTCAGTGTGGCTGCGGTGTCTTTCTTGGGAAATACGAGGCAGCAGCAGCTCACACCAATTCCCCTCTTACGGCAGAACTGTGAACTGTGCTCTGCAGGAATAGCCAGAAACGCTTTCTGCATCTTTCACTGCCTTCTGCTCTTTGACTGCACTTCTGCCGCGAAGGTAACACAAATTTTTGCTGAGAAAACAGAGGGAGGGCAGTGAGCAGCAAGATACATGCACAGATTTCCCTTCCCCAGCTCTCCTGTGCAAGATTCTCTTAACCGGTTCTTTGTTAACAGGGCCCCAGGAAACGGTGAGTCCTCGTCTGGCGCCGCTTGCTCAGCACGTCTTTGCTCCTTGTGCTCCTTGTTTCACAGTCCTTAGAGCAGCTGGTGACTGACCTGTCCCCATACTCAGCCCCTGTCCCTTGAAGCCTCATCACCCCACTGCCATTAGAAGAGAGATTGCTTGTTGAGTGCAGCTCCTTTTGCTCCCCAGATATCCATCAGCTGCCTCTGAGGCAACACCAGTGGCATCCTCGCCTTGCCTAAGTGCAGATTCTTCTTTGAGTCTCATCCAAGGTCCTCTATGGCTGATAGAAGAGTTCTCTTGAATTTGGCTGCCTTTGAATCGGACTCTCCCCCTTCTTGTTGCTTAACAGCAGGCTCCTTTCCCAGCCAACTCAAAGTGGCTCCTCATGTGGAAAAACTGAAAATCGAGCAAAATCATTTCAGGGTTGTAGTTTTTTTTTCCCCCAGTTCTGTTCCAGTGGCCAGCATCCTTGTAATTGGAGTTGGACTGTAAGGAGCTCGGTCACACAGATCTCTTCCAGAAGTTAACTCATGGTCTTAGGTTGATTTTTTGCTGTGAACATGCCCAGCCGCATGTGAGGAAGGATGTGTGTGTAAGGCACCTTGTGTGCCAGTCATACTTCCCCCTGGGTCATGTGTTTTTCACACTGTGATTAATCACTGACTGTGTCTCTTGTGAATTTTACTCATTTCTTTGAGTTCTTTCATTTACTTACAGAATGGGTTTTCTTAGAGAACTTTATTTAACATCTGTTTTATTCTTTCTGTTTGAAGAAACCGTTCCATCGTAAGATCAGTGATCGCAGACCTGTGTAGTGTTAGCAATGACCACAAAATTAATAAAACTGGGGTGATGGGAACTCCTTAAAGCATGAAAATGAGTGTCATTCTCTCTACAAAGCTGAAGCTTTCCTCATGATGTTATGAAACTAAAAACAGCATGTCCCTGATAATTGGCTTTGAGGTTTTCCTTGCACATGGTAGGTATAGAAATGTAGGCCTCTTTCCTGAGTCTATTTGTGTTAAAGAAAATACACTTACAGCCTATTTTTGGCATGCAAAGTATTGCTTCTACTGTTGGTGTAACATGGATAACTGTTTATATCAGTTTTGGATAATGTGTCTCTTTAAAATATTTTCAGAATAGCTCTGAATTGGAACCTAAATCAAGTAGAGCATGCCGGTTTGGTTAGGAAATACTCTGAGTAGTGAATTTTTAATGCATAGTTTCCATCGATCTTACATGGCTTTAGGGAAAAAGAAATGCTTTGATAGGCTTCTGTACATTGTGGAGCTGGCAATTGATCTTGGTTGATTTTGCATGTTGTGACTGCTAATTAAGTAACTGGGATCAGTGTTTCATTTCAATTTTCTCTTCTCCTACAGTGTGACAAAATCAAGCAAGAACGAGATGAGGCTGTCAAAAAGCTGGAGGAGTTTCAGAAAAGTAAGCTGATAATATCCGTGTGATTTTCTTGATGTAGACAATTATGAACATAGTTCTGCATGCTCTACAGCAGTGTTAAGAATGCTGAGATTCAGGTCCATTTGCTGTTTTCCTTCAAAGCTGTGTTTAAGGAGCTAGTCCAGTGAGACTTTGCCCATATTCGGACTAAATGCTGTTACAGCATTTGTACTCTCTGGCACAGGTAGTCATTCTCAAGGTGCAAAGTGGTGAAAATACAGTGGTGCAAATGTGGCTCTATCTCACCTGGATTCTGCAAGTGACTTTTGGAATGATGCATGCTTGAAGTGAGTGGGATTTGATGCTGTTGCTGAGATTCCTAATAATAATAATGGCAATTTTTTTCATGAAGGAGTAATAGTACGTTAAGCACAGACACACCAGGAAAAGGTTTTAGGACAAACTGCTCTCGTGGTAATTTTTAGTGCAAGTTCTATCTTGTCTGGACTGTGAGAATGTCAATATTCAGTTTTACACTTTCATGGTAATGGTTCTATTGAAACCCTATGGTGTCTGGAAGCAACAAAGCACATCTAATGGGAGTGGAAGTATCCTAGTGGAATAGCTCCTTAGAAGAGACAATTACAATGGGATTGTGGTCTGTTATGTCTGGTTTGTGCCAGTACAGTGAACTGCACGGTGAAGCATCAGAAATGTGCATGAAGTTAATGCAGGAGAAGGAAATCACATGGTCTGTACTTTTGTGTGACTCTGTTAATAGAGGAATTTGCTCACTTCTGTTTTATAATAGTTGGTGTGATACAATTACGGAAAATAATCTAAAATCAACAGGAATTGTCTACTGCCTTAAATTATCTAGGTAACTGTTCTGTGAAGCAAGAATGTTCCCTAAGAAGGAAGTATAATTCCTCTGGAAAAACGGCTGCCTGTTTTGTTTTTGTTATGATATAAGGAATACTGGAGTGTGGCAGAAAATGTCAAGTAGTTAAGACTTAAAATTTGAGGTAATATTTGATGTTGTAAGATTTTATAGGTTTCTTTTATCTTCCTTTCACATTTTTAAAGGACATACCTTGTAAACATAGTGATAAAATGCCAGGAATATTAGGATTTTAAAGCAATAATGGAGCCCATTATTTAAACGACAATATAAAAGGCAATTATATTGATGAAGAGCTACATTGGCTTTGTGTCTGTGAATAAACTTGGCCTGTACTCAGCTTCTATTTGTTCTCCTGGCATAAACACATATTGTGTGTGATTCCAGTTTAATGGGGCCCCGTTTGTATGCCAAGCAGCTGCATTTTAGGCCCTATTGCGTGATTTCATAGCTCTCTGAAAATTGGTTCTATTGAGCACAAGAGATAGAAGGTGGTGGTGGGGGGGAAAGCTTCAACACACAATCATTTCTTTTCAATTGGAGCCAGCAAGGTTGATGACAACATGACCATTGTGTTATAATGATAAGACCACTAAGGATCTGTACCTCTCATCAAGGCTTTCACACAACAGCAGATACAATTTAATTCACTGCTCTGTCAGCAGTGCTGATACCATTATGCCGTCTGTCTCCACAGTTATAATCACTGTCCTCCGAGAAATGCAGTTGAAATGATCTTGAGCAGTCAAAGAAACTCTCAATTAAGGCTGCCACTTCCAATGTGTCAGATTGTGTCTTATGCACTTGGTACAATTTTCACTTCCAATCCTGTTTATTTACAATGTCTACCAGTAATTACGCTTAACATGTCATTTAGTGAGGGTGCCCCTGCCAAGGAGATTGTTGGGTGCTGCAGTACCATTGAGGGGGAGTTTCTCGCAGTCAATGCCATCAGCAGCTTTTAGTCCCTGATGGGATGCAGTAGTAATGTTGATAATGCAAGTATCGTGCTCATCAAGTCATAATTAGATGCCACTCAAATGTGCCACTTGTAATAACAGTGTTGATTCATGTTTTCTCGGTGACTGCAACTACTAATTAGTTAAGTGGTTTTTGGTTGGCCTGCATTTGCTGCGGATTATTATTACCCCTGAAAAAAACTGTCAAGGTTAGAGATGTTTCAGGCCACTTAGTGCTTCTTTATGAATATTAATATTGACATAATAAGAACTTTGGACAGACTTAGGAAATAATATATTTTTTGTATTTAATTTGGAAAGACTTTTTTCCCCTGAGTTAATCATAATTGCAGGTTAATTAAGTTTAAATGAACCAAGAGTAATCCCTAGTTCTGCCATGAGAGCCTGATCCTTGTTTCCTAACTTTAGCCTTGCTTGAGGCCATTAGATTCCTGTCTGTAAAATGGGAGCAGCTCTGTATCTCCACTGCTCCCTCATCCAGCCCAAAGCATCTCATTGCTGAGAGCTCCCAGGGCTCAGCAAAATAAAAACAGAAGAGATAGGGTCATGTACCACCTAAAACTTTTCCTCTCTCAAATTAAACGTAGCAGCTGGTGTGGCACACTTGGAGCAGGTAATTTCTCCATAGTCAGGAGAAATGGAAATAAAAAAGACAACCAAAGAAAGAGGTCTGGTTTCTCTGCTGTTAGAAGGCTTCATGTGAATATAGTTTTTAGACCAAGATTTACCAATAGGCTCCCCTGCCTTTTCTTTTTTTGTAGATTTTGTGTCTTTCATGCAGCTACTCAGCAAACCAATGTGTTGCTGGTTTCCTCTGATAACAATAAAACTTTAACAATGAAACCTTCAGTTGATACTAAGTATAAAGCTGCATAAATAACATTTGTTGATGGCCTTCTTTTTCCTATCCTGAAGTCCTGTTTTATGGTCATTAAGATGACCTCTGTGTATCGGGCTTTTCTACCCAGTGGTATAAAATCACTAGGTTTTAAAGCTTATCTTGATGAAAAGGAAAGGAAATCCTATTAAAAAAAATCCTCTGTATTTACGCTATATTTTCCAGCCTTGTTCCTGCTTCAAAGTGTTGTTCAGCTGCAAATAGCTCCTTTCCGTGCATTGAAATCCTGACACTGGGCTGAGAAGGAATCTGTGCCATGCAATGACTTGCAGAATTATGGTCCAGGCTGCTGCTTAGGATGGATGAGAGTGCCAGGAGCCAAGGGGGAATTGCATCCATGAGCCTGAGAAATGGAAAATTATTCTTGGGTTTTCTGCTTTGCTCCCCTGTGCAGCCTTAAACGTGTCCCTTAGAAAAAAGACTTTGAACACTACTAAAGTACATATGTACTGCTGGAAGTTAAGTGGAATGCAAGCCAAAATGTACCTATACTTTTAAATTTTTTCTGACTTGCATTGGTTTCCTGTGTTACAAAACAAGATTTGGTCCAGATTTTGTGAGTGTGTTGGAATCTTATGTTGTGGACAGTGAAGGTAGGTGAGACCGTGGTGCTTATTTTAGGGCCTGCTCAAGCACAGAGAGACTTCAAATAAGAAACGGACCAGAAAGTGAAAAGAAACTTTGTAATACACCTGTGTTAATCTTGCTGATTAAAAACACCAAGGATCCACTCTTCTGAAAATGTCTTGATGGCAGTCTTAAGGGATAATCCTAAAGATCTCATTCTGATTCCTCAAGTGTTAGTGAAATACAGATGAGGAATGAGGATGGTCAGGAAGGGTCCTGCTGGTCTTCTGCTTCCATAAGTTTATGCTCAGTTCTGCAGTTGCTCTAATGCTGCAAACATGGCTTGAGAGAATTGCTTAAAGAAACAAACCAAGTATTCAATGCTCAAAACAGTTCCTGTCCATGCAGATTATCTAAGGCACTTGTATTTGAAATGCTTACGTTGAAAGTTAGCAAAAGGAGATGTGCTGTTTCTGATCATGGGAGGCATGTGTCAAACTCTGGAAAATACTGACTAATTTTTGAACTCTTCCCTTAGTTTCTCACATGGTTATTGAGGAAGTAAACTGTATTCAGAACCATCTTGAAATTGAGAAGACGTGCCGTGAAAGTGCTGAGGCTTTGGCTTCTAAGGTGAGAAGAATCATGGTGATGCTGTTTTATCTAATCTATTTATTCACCTATTTATCTCTTTATTTATTTAAAACTTGCGATTGTATGCATGACCCTTAATGTGTTTCTGTATAATCTTGTGGAGCTTTGAAATAGTCTGGAAGTGGCAAAAAACGAAAAGCCAGATGCGAGATGCAAAATACCATTCCTGCCTTTAAAGAAAAAGAATACCCATTTTAATGTAGTTTCTGTTTTCATGGACCAGCATCCTGATCTCTAGTTTTCATATGCATTTAGGTTAAATGGAAAATAAGTTTTAGAACTCCTCTGCGTGAAAACAATAATGAGCATTTCAGTGTCTAAATCAAATGGAAAAAGTCAACCACTGCATTACATTTCAGGTGATTGTTTATGAAAGCAAAGTGAGGGCAGGGGAAAGGTGACCTCCACTGCTCTGTTGATTGCGTCTAGTCTGATGAATTTAGCAAGTGTGTAATTTTCTATATTCCATCTCATCAGAAGTGCATTATTATTAAAGAATGTTTTTATCTCTCTTATATATTTTTGGTTGTGTAAAATGCATCTGAGCCACTTCATCAGAAAATGGATTACAGCAATTTTGAACCAAATTTCATTAGCAATGCTGACTGCCTTTTTTTTTTTCCTTTTCCCCCTTCCCCCCCATCCCATTCCCTGCCCAAAGTACATCCTTAGATATGGTAAAAATCACACCAGCAAGAAATCACTTTAATTTAGATGCATTAGCAATGTACTTTCTGGAGGTATTTACTTAATTGTTTGCATAATGACACTATATTAGAATTCATAAGATAGACAATCAGCATATAAGTAAGAAAATGAACACATTTATGCAACTTGTCTTCTTCTCTGCACTTTCCCTGTAATGCACGTACAAGGGCAGTTCAAAGACTCTCTTTACTCTGTGGGGCTGTTTGTCACTGTGAGCTGACTAAACCATGTAGGGTTCTTCACACCACTCTCCCCACTTGCTCACTTTCATTCTTTGGGAGTGAGATGAAAAAGATCCTTAGTAAATCTCACCTAGTTGAAGGGCTGAGGATAAGGGGATCAAAGATGATGGCTTAGGTAAAAATTCAGGGTCACATGAACTGTACAGTGTATGTTTTCTTTGAAGCTACGTATTGGACTTCTGAAGTCAGTGTTGACTTTGACATATAGTGTCTCATTAGCAGGAAATTGAGTCTCATTTTTAAACCTGGGCACAGGGAATGCTTGGCTGGTTGGGTGGGCAGTCACCCTGACATTTACCTGAACACCCCTGAGGCTGTGCTGAGCGTACAGAGAGCTGCTGCTGTGGGGTGTCTGGATGCAGGACAGTGAAGGAGGGAATTAAACATTTGCAGTGGCTCCGGTTCAATTTTTCCTGATCAGACAGAGATGCCTTGCAGAATCTCTTCTGTACCATCCACCAACCAGTCATATGTTTAAAGATCCAACCTAAAGTGGTTTTTGACTTGTGGTCTGACCCATAAAGAATTGGTTTATGAGATGGCTTTCATCTCATGTATGTTGACTCTACAGTAATAACTCAAAAGAATTCTGAGATAATACCACTGTGACTACGAATATAGTAGTGGTAGTATTTGTAGTTTATAAGCAAAATAGGGCATAGGAGAAGGTAAGAGTTTTTATTTAACCAGTTGATACAGCTGGGAAAACCAGGTGAGCTTTCAGGGACACAAACTCTTCTTCAGGTCATTCAGTTGGGACTCCTGGTACATGTTTAAAGGTGAGGAGCTGAAGCAGCTATCACAAATCATGTGTAGCATTAAGTCAGCTTGATAACTGGTTTGATTGATTTGAACCTACACAGTAGTAATTAAACAGAAGTACTAGAGAGGAAAAAAGGGCATGGATAAAGCATCATGTTGAATTCAAACCTCTCAGAGGAGAAAGTGGACAAGCATCCCATCTTCAAATCACTCTAATGTTGGATGGAACATGTAATCTAAGGTTACTTTGTCTTCTTTGTTTGATACATCTTTTAATGATAAAGCAAAAAAAAAGTTGACTTTTTTCCTTGCCCAGCATCTTAAAGACAGACTAACTCGCTTCTTGCTGTTTGTCCTTCTCACCTTTCAGCTGAACAAAGAAAATAAGACCTTGAAAAGAATTAGTATGCTTTATATGGCCAAACTGGGCCCAGAAATTATCACCGAAGAGATTAACATTGATGAGGACGAATCATCCACGGATACAGAAGCTACCTCTGGATCATGCAATTCTGTGCACTGTCAGCAGCAAATAAAAGGTGAGCATTGTTGCTGATCCTACACCACCACTCAAGGCAGAAGTTGTCTTAAGAACAGCAGTGTTGGTTTGGACCAGAGGTTGGTCTGGTTCCAAGTCATGCTTCTGGGAGTGGTCAGAATCAAAGGATTTCCAGGTATGACTAAGAACATGGTGGGCTGGTAGTGTGTAACATAAATGGTGGGGGATATACAGCCTGCAGAGGAACTTAAATGCAGTAGGAAAATGAGATCTACCCAGCTAAGTGAGTTCAGTGCTACTGAGTCAGTAAAAGAAATATTTCCTAAGACCCTTAACAAGGTAAAAGTTAAGTAGAAGGACAAGGTCACTTTTAACTGCAATGTCATTATTTCAGAGCTTGTCAGACAGGACTCTCCATTTCTGTTTCCATTATGTACCTTCGTATGCACAAACTTCATTCATGTTCCAGAGCTATTACCAAACAAGCAGCTTAAAAAGGGACTGTTGTACTGGGTAAAACAGCAAAGCTTGAGAACATGGAAGTATATTGATAAGACAGATCTGTGCTTTTTTTTCAGAAATTTCTGGTTCTTTTTTGAAAGCCAGTTTATATTTCCATCATCCAAAATCAGCCTTATTTCTCATCTCTGTGATGAAATCATCATGATTTTAGGTATTGTTGTGTCATAGTATCCAAAAAAGGGGAACACCCACATTCTGGATTGGGTGACAAGAGAGATTAGGTGTTTAACTTCTTAAAAAAAAGCTTTCACTGTTTTTCAGACTGTAACTTAGAGTAGCAAATGATGTTTAAGTAGAGATTTTCTGAACTTTCAGTATGACCTTGTCTTTTTGAGTGCAGCAGCCACAATGAAGTGGTACAAAGTATCACTGAGGAAAAACATGTACTGTAAAAATGCTTGTGAAAGAATCCCACCCAAGAAATAAGGTGTCACAGTACCCTTCTATAATCAGCAGATTTATACCCTATAGATGTAGGAAAAGAGGCAGCAAATGGTGTGATGCACACCATGCAACCCATGTGAATGAGAAATAAGACTCTGGAATACCTCCTGCCTTCTTTGGAGAAAGGTGTCAAGAGTGCATTTAGAGAGCAAACAAAGGTAGCAGATCTGATGGGAGCATTTTTAGGAGGGTAGCAGGGTCAAACTAGAGAAATACTGTAGAAAGGCTCTGATGTATCTGCTTTCTGTCTTGATGAACAATTCATTAAAGCATGAAAAGTGGTATTTCGGGCTCTTCTAAGTCCTTTAGCCTTCTCACCATTCAAGAATGTACTGAATATTTCTTGGAATGCTTTCTTCCCTCCAACGACTTTATTCTGTAAGGATACATGAATAAGGCAGTAAAACCTGAGGCTCTCTGTGGTATGTGGATGTGCCTTCGTCTCTGGATGGTGAGGTTGATAGATGTGTTGTAAAACCATAATTAATCCAGGTACCATGAATTTCAGTGAGACTTTTTTCCCCATTAATTTCTCTGGAGAGCACAAATCCTTAAAACGAACAATGTGTATCAAGAATCTTCTGGGAAAACGGGTCTTTTTATTTGCTTTAGAAAGTGTATGCCTTTGATTTAGAGGACAATAAATCTGAGGCTCCAGAACTGGGAGGGGGGATGCTGGTGTAGAATGGACGTTTCCAAGATGTGAGACCAAACAGAATGACATCCAGCATGTCATCATCATCTGCAATTGATTAGCCATAATTTTCTCAACCCATGGCTGGTGTTCAGTGAACAGCAGTGCTGTGAAATACTGGAAGCAGGTGGGGAATGAGAGCACTTACTGAAAGCTAATATATATCAATAAATTTTGATTTTTGTGGTGATTTTATGTTAACCTAAACCTTGATACATTATGTATGCAAACTGATCTCCTGTTAAGAAGTTATTATAATCAAATGTTTTATTCCATTGTGAATTTAATTTATTTCATATTTTAATAATTAAGGAACAAAAATTCTGAGGGGAAAATTACAAGCATTAGCTCTTCCATCAGTAAAGGTTATATTCTGACTCTGTTCACATAATGTTGCAAAGACTATAAATTGGCAGCTGTTCAGGACAATTTCTTCAGTGAAAACCTCCCAAGTATTAACTGCCTGTTGTTTTGTTTATTTCCCTTGTGACAAGAACTCACAATCCAAAAAGAATTGAAGTGCATTAATTTGTTTTAAAGGATGCCTCCTAAAAATTACTTTCTGCTGCCCCCATACCAGAGTCTCTGTGATGTGACAGTCTCCTGAGCAGGACTGAGGACACTCTGCGGTGGCAGGATTGGCCCTGTTATAGCAGGAAATGAATCATTCAGAATGCAAATAAAGACAGCAGGACTGAACAAGGAGCTTACCTCAACAGAGTAAAGCTGAGACTGTGGCCCAGTTATAGATCTGTTACTTGACACTTATGCAAAGCTCATAAATTATTGAGGATGTTCCTTGATTACAACTGATGCTGGACACATAGTTCAGGTGTTTCATACTCAGCTGTACTTGCACTGCCATGACATTTCCTTTGTTGTTGTTTTTCGAATAAAATATATTCTTCATTTCCTTCCTCAAACTGCAGAGCTGCGAGATCAAATCGTATCTGTTCATGAGGAAAAGAAGACCTTGGCCATTGAACTGGAAAACCTGAGGTGCAAACTTGCAGAAGTAATTGAAGAAGTATGTATTGTACCATGGAAGGCGAGACCATGTTAGCGTGGAGTCGGTACTTTCTGTATCTTATTCTGCTAAAAATGCTCAGTTGTGAAGTTAATTGAATACTGTCTAATCTCAAGTCCTGCCAGTGATGGATCACTTAGGGCATGTCCCTGGAAGGGACCCTCTACGTCACAGTCCAGTCTGCCACTGTAGCTGGCACATGACTTCTCCTTGTCTGCTTGATCTGTTCTAATGCCCATATTACAACTGTCACCTCCCCTTCCTGACAGCCCCTCACCCTTCACAGCCTGCAGCTTCTTTGGATTTCCTTAAACCCGTAGATGTGTAAGAAATACTTTTGTGGGACTGTAGTTTAATCACTGGTGCTACTTCATTGAGTATATCCTTAAGTTTAGCCATTGGCAGTGCTGTATCATGGTAATTAGACCAGCAAA
>NW_008246065.1:2468422-2477054 GCF_000691975.1 Corvus brachyrhynchos
AACTTGATAAGCCATGTACTAATGCAAATCAGGACTTAGTGGCTCTTCCTGTCTGTGCAACACTTGCATTCAGAAAGACACAGCTGACAGCACTTGGACAATAAATAGAGCCCAGGAAAAAAAAAACAAAAAACAAAAAACAAAAACAAAAAAAAAACCCCAAAAAAACCCCCCAGGAGTCTGACTATATTAAAATGCAAACAGTCAAGTAATTTTTCAACCAGGTGCTGTGGCACCTGATCCTGAAAGGTTCCAGAGATGTTATATTTGCAGCTGTGACTGGAACGTGCCATGGGAGGATTAGTTCATAACCCTTTTATGACATCTGTTATAACATCTGTAAGGTGGAGTAAAAATGCTTTCCATCCCACTGGAAACCCCAGCATCAAGCCAAACCTAAGAAACAGAACTACTGACAGCAAAATACTGCTTGCATTATGTATGTGCTGTATGCTTTATGCCGTTAACTAAAATGCTCTTGTTTTTGATGTGTTCTTTATACTTTTCTAGGTAAATAAGTTGAAAGAAGAAAAGGCTGTTTTGACAACCGAAGTTAATAAGCAACAAAAGCTGTTGGAGAAATGTAACAGAGGTGTGTGGTCACAGCAGGTTCTCTAAGAGTTTGCTACATCCTTTGCAGAAGCTTCAGAGCTTTTCTGTTGCAGTACAAAGAGTAGATTACAGAACAGTGACTGTGGTCCAGATCTGACACTCGACCTTATTGCTGCAGGCACTGCATCAACACGTGGGCTGTGCCAGACTCTCTGTACTCCAGACAAATGTGACAATGTAAATAGCAGGTGTTATGTGAGAATAGGAAAACTTTTCCTGTGTGACACAAATAGCAAATGAGGGCAGGGGCACAGTCCCTCGCAGAGAGGGAGTTTGAACCTTTATCTCCTGTTTTCCTAAATAATTACACCAGTCTTCCTTTAAGTTGGGATGCAGCTTATAATTTTGAAGGTCTAAAGACGTGGGAGCAACTTGTTTTATTTTCAGAGGATGATGAGAAAAAGGCAGGAGTGCTAGAATATAAGAGGTATGATTTTCAAATGATGAAAGAAAATCAGAAATTTTCCTTTACTGGAAGGAGAAGACAGGTAAAGCCAGGGCAGGGAAAGTCTAAAAAGAGATACGGCTCAGAAAAGGAAAGCTTTTGCTTTATGAAGGTCAGTGCTTCTACATGAGTAATAGTTGACCCCAAAGAAGTTTAGAGGAGAGGGAAAAGGTTTTAGTGCCTTGGATTACTCTGGCCTTTCCTCTTGTTGCTTACTAAGCCTTAAGAAATTAAAAATTGTTTGGTAAAAAGCCTCACTGGGTATTTCACTTTTTTCTGAAGTGGAAGACAATGGGTCTGGCTGAGATATAGTAGGGCAAATCCTGTAAGCTTTCTCCAAGTGTCCATCTCTTACCCCTTCCATGTGTCTGCATTGCTTAAGCCTATGACAGTCAGTACTTGAAGGCTCTTACAACACCAAACTTCAGAACAGTTGATTAAACAGTTTAGCTTGAAGCTTTTGATGGGGTAGTGTGGCAGATGAAAATTTTCTGAAATTTTTTCTTTTTTCTAAGCATTATCAAAAGAACAACCTCTGTTTTCACATGTGCCTGTTTTCCTGGAAGGAAGAGTTAAATTAAAGCAAGATTTGTTTGTATGCACGAAATGAGCTAGCAAAGTATTCAATACCTCCTGTATCCTGTGTTTATGTGGCACTGTGTTGGAGCTGTGCACTCAGTGCATTTCAGTCAGAGTTGATGAATTTATCTTAAGTCTTTCTAAGTGTGTCATAGTTTGTTGGCTATTTTTTGTGTGTGTGGTTGGTTTTTGCTTATTTGCTTTTTTAAGTTAGCATCATTTTGTGAGTCAGGTGAGCTGGGATGTGTATCCTACTGTCTAAATTACCACTGACTGTACCTGCCTTTAAAAACTGCTATGCTCATCTCCAAACCAGGTAAACAAATACAGATTCCTCAAGAATAACATAATCCTTGATAGATTCAGCAAAGCTCTTTTGAGGCAGAGGCAAAATATGGTCTGTGGTACTTGATGCCTGTTACTGGAGATTTTGAGTCTGAAAAAGAGGGGGAGTATTACTCTATTAAGAAGATCAGTAATTGTGCATATGTGTGGTGAGGTTTAAGAAAATATTGCAAAGAAGACTGTATATGGAAATGTGAAACTAGGTCATGCTGTCAGTCCGGGATTCATGGTACTAGGGAATAGCAGCTTATCTGGGTAAATCAAACAGTAGTTCTTCTTTTGATCTGTTCCACTTTTATTTCTGATCTTGTTTTATTCTTATAAACAGTGTCTGTGCTGGCAGTAGAGGAATATGAAGAGCTTCATGTAAACTTTGAGCTGGAAAAGAACCTGCGTAAGAAAGCAGAGTCATTTGCACAAGAGGTGAGTTGTCAAGGAAAAAGGATCTGGTAAAATGAAGACATGGTAACTGGGCAAAACCTTATCAGCTTGGATGACTTGATTTCAATTCCCAGCTCTCATCCAGCCCTACATATGACTTAGCCAACATCTGTATTTCATCCATAAAAACGGGTTTACTGTTTCAACAAGCATTTATAAAGCACTTTGGAATTATTCATGCAGTCTTACCCTATGTCCCTTTTCAAGGCAAGGCTTTAAATTTATAATGGGCTTAGTTAGCCACAGTATTTCAATGTGGAATATGTAGTTGTTGGATCTGGGAGGGATTAGCTGCCTTTCTAGTGATATGTTTTGAAGACTGTGTTTTTCCTGAAAAATATGTGGACTCATAAAAAAGGTGTTGCAATAATACAGTATTAGTTGAGGGACACATATTCATTTTGAAAGATTGTATTGAAAGTACTTTTTGTAATTGAAAAGCAAACTGACAGGCAAGAACTTAAGTACAATGCCAAAGAGATGCTGATTATTTACAAACAAATATATCTTGGATTTTGTCATAATTTAGTTGTTGCCTCTTACAGAATATGGGCCCCTGTTGGTGCAGACTGTCAGTAACTGTTCACTTGAAGGTTTTCATTCCATAAATTCCTCTTATCCAAAATGAAATCATTATAATAGTGAACTTCAGGCCTGCATTATTCTTTGATTTGTGTACCTGCTTGTCTTCCTTTGGTATCTTGCTGCTCAGAAAGATTTTTAGAAAGCTTTCTAAAATACATGACCACATGACAAGAAAGGCATTGCTGATTAGTGTTTGGGGAACCAGCATTTCAAATTACTTAAAAAACCTGTTATCATTGGCCTGGTTTCACACTGATGATGTCCCTTGAGTGACCTGAGACATTAGAGACAGGCTCTGGGCCACCGCTGCATCCACAGCAGCGCAGCTTTCTGCTCGAGTGAGGCTGTGTGAGCTTCCTCTCACATGGATTGTGTTGCAAGGTCACAGCTGTGTTTTGAGAGCTAAGTTTTCTAGGATGTGCTTACAGTAGTTGTGTTTGGATTATGCTAAGGGTGTTCAGGGCTTTTCTGCTTGCTTTCATTAGCCGCCTGTTTTCTGTCTCTATAAAACCAAAATTTCTGCTGGATTTTCCCTTGGATTTTGCAAAAGCCCCAGTGCTTGGTTGTGATAAGCTGTGCAGTGTTGGGAGAAGGAAGAGCTTAGAGTAAAGGGCAACACTGCATGTTCAGTGCTTTTTTCTTGATTCGTTTGGAGCGCTTGGAGAACGGAAATAGGAAATAGGCTCCGAGTAACGTGGTTGTCACTGCAGCTGAAGAGTGGCACCTCTTAGTGTCCTGTATTAGTGTTTGAGATGTCTCAAACAGCCTAAATATGTGTTTTAGCTCAGTAAAATACAGAACTGTGGAGCTGCCTGTTTGGTGGTGGACACATTGTCTGTCCAAGGGGCTGAACCACCTTAATTTTGCCTTCATGGTGTGGTTAGCCCATGCATTCAGACTCACCCCTTTCCCTTTCTCCATAGCATGGCTTCATTTTCTGTCTTTGCATTATGGCTGCCATGGGAGGGACTAGGGAAGTGGCTGCTGGGGGCTGATTTTTGGAGGGATGCCCTTGGCCTCCTGCCCTTCTGACAGGTGAGGAGGATTTTCCACAGCTAAGGAGCACTTGGGAGTGCAGGTGTTGAGAGATAATGGGCAGGTGAGCCTGTGTGCAGAAGCGAGCACAGATGGGGGAGAGGAGAGACATGGAGCAAGAGAGGGAGGGAGCAGGCACATATAGGAGTGAGGGAACACTTGAAAATCAGAGCTTTTGATTAAAATAAAAAAAAACCCAACCCAGTACAGCTTTAATTATAGTCATGCTGCTGGCACCACCATAATATATATTTAATTAATCAAAAGTGATCCAACTTCAAACATTAGAATTCATGCTCTTTAGAGGTTCTAAAGAAACTGAGTAAATATTGTCAGCCGTGGTGTGGAGAGGGGGAAGGAAGAGGAGAGAGGGTTTGAAGTGAGTCACAATCCATTGTGAAAGGTACAGGAATCTGCATAAAAGAACTAAATAAATAGAGTGTGTAAGGGGCGGAGGCATGGAAAAATCTGTACCTACCTGAATAAAACAGCGTTGTTAACACAGGAATCTTGGCAAGCTTAACCAGAATTCTAGTGTCAGGTTTTAAGAGACACTTTAGATCTCTCAGCTGTTTGTGGAGCAGTTTATAAGAAAACAAAGGAAGGCAGAGAGTATCTTGAAGGCCACTGCAATAATGTAGAGGTAGCCCTGAAAAGCACTCTCCCACAAAGATGAGCAAAATACAATACATGCAGCCAAAGCAAGCCAAGAGCAGGAGAACACGTTGTGAGAAGCAAATTGAAACTCTTAGTGATGTAAAAATCTCATGAGTTTAACAAAATAATCTTGCATAAGTGGTTTATTAAACATACATCCTGCCTTGCAGCAGTATTTTGTAAAGCGATGTTGTGGTTTAAGCCTAGCTTGGCAACTCAGCTCCACACAGTGACTTGCTCACCTTCCTCTGATAGGATGGGGGAGAGAATTGGAAGTTAAAATGTGAAAATTCATGGGCTGGGATAAAGACAGTTTCCTAAGTAAAGCTAAAGCTGCACACAAAAGCAAGGCAAAACAAGAAATTAATTCACTGCTTCCCATGGGCTCAGCCTTCTCCAGGAAAGCTGGGCTCCACTGGGTACAACAGCCCCTTGAGAAAACAAACACCATCACTCTGAATGTCCCCCTCTTCCTCCTTCTTCCCACAGCTTTACGTGCAGAGCATGATGCCATGTGGCCTGGACTATCCCTGTGGGCAGTTGGGGTCAGCTGTCCTGGCTGTGTCCCCTCCCAGCTCCTTGTGCACCCCTGGATCACTCACTGGTGGGCTTGGGTGAGGAGCAGAAAAGGCCTTGACTTTATGTAGGCACTGCTCAGCAATAATGAAAATATATTTCTATTATCAACGGTGTTTTCAGCACAAATCCAAAACACAGCCCCAAACCAGCTACCATGAAAAAAATCTACTCTTCCAGCCAAAACCAGCACAAGTGAACAGTTTATTATTAGTGTATGCTGGTGTGGAGATAATCCTTGCAACCAGAAGTTCTCTGGAAACCTCATGGAGAAGAAGCAGTGTGCTCTCAAAGTTGACATTGAGATGGTTTTTTTCCTGTCCTCTGTATCGTGGACAAATAGAAATGAAGTGTCAAACTGCTGAGCAGTTTGTTGGGGTTCCTTTCACTTCTGAGGCTAGTGCAGGCTTTGGCTGAAAATGCACAACTGGGAAAAGAAAGTGGTTCTCAAGTGTTTGTGGTAACCTGTAAAACAGTTTGCAGTTGAGAAGTTGAAAGGCTGCATTCAAAGGAACTATGATCCAGATGGATTAAAACAATTCAGTGAATCTCTAATGTGCCATCGTTCACCTTTCCATTGACTTTCTGTCCCATCCTACAGCTGTTTGTGCTTCTAAGTAACTGTTGCACAACAAAATGTTTGCATTTAACTTGTTTTTTCTCAAAATACCTGCATCCCATACCTGGGCCAGTGCACAGCTGACTTTACTGACTCTGCAACTCAGTCTTCCCATATTGAAAGATAAAAGGTGGCTGTGAACTTAAGGAAAATCATTGTCACTCTTAGCAAACGTCTGCACTACTCATGAGGTTGCATGCAATGAGTTCAGTTATCTTGATGACATGAGCTCCCAAAGAACTCTTCCTTAGATGCGTTTGTGACCTTCTGGGTTAATTTGTGAGGACTTCTGCATTAACAAGTTACATTTGTGAGTGGATGCTGCAAAACCAGCACTGAGAAGCAACTCCTTGCTTACAAGTGCCACACTCTGTGCTTTGCCAAGGGTAGTTCAACAGCAACTGGTATCTGAAAGTACTTAATTTTCAGTCCAGCTGACTGAACTGGATTTAATAATTAAAGAGACATGATAAGTAGTTAGTACTTGAATTCTCCTGAGCTTGGATGTTACCACTTTTGAAGCACGATTTAATGCTAATATGTTTCATCAAGCTTTTTCCCAGGAAGAGGCTTGGGGAATGGTAAGAGATGTATGCTCTAGGAAACTCTTTGGTCTCTTTCTCTTTCCCCCCATCTCTTTTTGTTCAGGCAATTAATCTATGGGGGGGGGAAAAAAAAGTGAAGATGTTTCCTTTTTTTTCATGGGGTGTATGATCTACTTCTGAATCTATTAGATGGTGTCTAAATGCTGTAAGGCTGTGAGCATTATAGAATGTATTACTATGCTTCTACGAAGACAGAAAGAAAGCTGCAGGAAATGAAGAAATAAATAAATAACAATAGAGATTATTTTTTCCCCTGTATTTTGGGCAGTTATGCCTCATA
Organism: Corvus brachyrhynchos; assembly: GCF_000691975.1. NCBI lineage: Eukaryota > Metazoa > Chordata > Aves > Passeriformes > Corvidae > Corvus > Corvus brachyrhynchos. Next base: position 2,475,202 of record NW_008246065.1, read on the forward strand.
AGTAAAGAATGAGTGCTGTAGTTTGAGAAACCCTTTTACACAACAGGCTGGTAAAGTAAATAATGTTTCATTTTTAAGGAAGTCACATTGTTGATGGGAATTCAGTTTGCTCACACTCAAAAGTACATGCTCCAAGCACCTCTGTGGTGAGAAGCAAATGATGGACAAAAAAGAGGCTTAACTCATCTACTCCAGTTCTCCCATTCTGAGTGAATTAGACCTCTTCTTCTGAGCCACAACACTTCCTAGTGCTGCAGCTTGTAGCTCTTTAAAAACAGTCGCTTCAGAAGCTGTCTGGCAATTAGCCAGGTAACTAAAACCAACTGTGTTGTATCTTTATTGGTCTGAAATATTACGAATCATCTACATGAGTGACTGTTGGCTGTCCATAGTATGCATATGTCCTTTTTCATGATCACACTGCTCACTTTCCTGTGGCTGTATAAAAATCCAACTCAATTAGACTTTGACTCCTCTAAAGGAGTGTGTATATATATATATATATTTTTTTTTTTCCTGAATAGCCATTGAACTAAAAACCATACCTGGAGTTGTATTGTAATCCTGAATTTAGAGCCACTTAGTGCCCTGTCAGGCCATAATCAGACATGATCACTGTGTCATCCCCATCACATAAAATCCTTCAAACAGCCTGTTCTTTTGGGGAGATACAAGTACCTTGATCCTACCTCCCTTGGGACTTATTTGAGGTCTGAACACAAGATTCAGGTACACATGATGCAAAAGGCATCAGCTCCTGCAAACTGTGACCAATGTAAATGGTTACCCCTCTGTGAGGATGACTCACTAATTCCTCTGTAGGTTGTGGAGGGGATGGGGCGATGCTGCTGAGGATTGAAATAAGGACCAGCTGCTCAGTTGAGTGATCTTCTCTTTTCTGTTTGACACTTCCCAAGTTGGACTCTGCCTTGCTACTTACCTTTTGTTATTCTATTTATAGAGGACAGCATGCCACTGATTTTTATTTTATTTTATGCAACCATTGATTACCCTACTAGAACAACACTTGCTGTATTGGGACATTTTTATCCCTTCAAACTGTAACTAAGACAAAAAAGTTACTGCTCACAGCAAATGCCCAAAGGATGTATAGGTGGAAGCGTCGCCACACATGGATATTAAAGAATTTCCTTTATCATTGTTTTGCTCCTGGGAGAAGGGTTGGTTGGAAAGCATCCAGTTTTATCCTGAGCCTTGTTTGAACGAGGATCGGTGTTCCCAGGGACTTGACACTAATGGAGTTGCTTTCTAACTTTTTTAATGAGGAAGAATTCCTTTTTCAGTCCTGCTGTAAACAAAAAACAGCTGCAGTGAACGCTCTGTTGGGTAGGGGCTGGAGCAAGGGGCTGAGAATGAGGTATTGCCTCACTGAGGTCAAGGGAAAAACTTCTATCATTTTCACCCCCTTTTTTCCACCTCCCCAGTTCTTGTGAAAACTCTGCTGATGCAAAGTGGCCAGCTCCCAGATTTCCTGTATTTTGAAGCTTCTCTTTGTAAACTCAAGGAGAGAAAAATACATAACTGGTTTGCACAACGCTGGGAGATGTAAAAAATCAGACTGATATGTGTAAGCAAATAGTTTTTCTTTGTGATGTGCCTTTAGCTGCAGGTGTGGTTTTCAGTAGATTCCTGCACTATTGACTTGTGTTTCCAGCATTGATTGGGATGCTCTGCAGATAATTGTCTAGCAGGTGGCAAAGTCGGAACTAATCCATCAATTGGTTAAATTCCACCTAGTCCAAATAATCTTGTTAGTAGCTGTTTTGCCCTTTCAGCAGTCACTTTAATTAATATTCAGGGTTGTGCAGACAGTCAGGTTTCTGCCCTGCTGA
>NW_008246065.1:2477159-2500707 GCF_000691975.1 Corvus brachyrhynchos
TGATTTTTTAAAATTTTAAATTAGAATTAATTTTTAAGGGTCTTTTTTGTCCTGTGTCAAACACACAGAGCAGCCTCTCAAAAACTCTGAGTCAGTACCACCATCTTGCTTGACAAGACTGTCCTGTCTGGCTTTGTCCCTTCCACTTAGAATATGTTGGCACTTAGAGAAATTGTGTAAGTAACTTCTGGGATGGATGGGACTCCCCATGAGAATTTGGTTCCCATGTGTTGATTGCAGCATTACCTTATAATCAAAACTTTTTTTGGTGGTGTTGAAGACACTTTCATATTTGTGAGCAGGAACATATTTGCAATATCATGAAAGCAATTTATAAAGCTAATTGAAAATGCAGGACTTGATGTGAAAGCTTCTGAGGGAAAAAGTTTTCATCCAGATCTTCAAAAGGATTTTTATCATTTTGTTGCAGAAGAACATGAAACAAAGTGAATATGAATTTTCTGCACTTGGTGAAGTATCTGCTCAAGTTGAAGAAATCAAGTTGCTGTACTTGATTTCTTCTTGTTTTGGCAGCTTTTTGCTCCCTCAGGCTGGAACAACTCTGGTTGGGTTTAGTGGCAGAAACTTGGTGAATAAAAATCTGGAATTGGTCACGTTAAACTATTTTTCAGATTCCAAAAAAAAAATCCAGGTTTTCGCTTTGCTTTGAAAGTTCGCAGTGGGTAAACTGTGATGTTTGCTGAAGTTGGCTTCTGGAGAGAGGTTGTTTCTGTCAGGGTTAAATAACTTCTGTGAGTGACTTAACAGGAACACAGAAGACTTTGAGACAGTATTGAGTTGTTTTGCAGTGACTTAGAGGCCTTTCTCAATATGATGTTCAAAGATGCTGTTTCTTTTAAGAATATAAAGTGTTAAATGAATTAGTTGCAATACAAAGGCAAACCTTTATGGATTGTTGTGGGTAGCTTTGATTCTGAAATTCTCTTGCCTTTGAACTGGTTTTGCCACAGCCCTACTAGTATAAGATAACATAAGCATAAATTGGTTTGACTGGCAGAATTTGGGGACAGAGAGCTGATGTCCAGTGCACATTTGACTTTGCATTGTCAGCAGTTTGTTCCTGTTTGTTTTATAACAAAGTGTAGCACCAGCGCCTACGTTCATCATTTCCTCTCCATCAAATGCTTCCAGTCCTTTGCTGCCTGCCCCCATGGCACAGCTTTGCCCAGTGGAGTGTTCATTGCAGGTTTTATTGGCATTAGGGCTGCATCAATTGACTCCTCCTGGCACGCAGGGTCAGGCAGGCTGCGAGGGGAGTTAAAAGTTCAGCGCGGTCAGTGGCCTTGTCGCTCTGTCTGCACAGCTACACTGGGAGCTGCGTGCTGGGAAGGCTCAGCTGAAGTGTCTGTGCAAAGAATGCTTGCCACAAACCTGCATCAGCTCATATTTGTTTAATATCCAAGTGTATTAAAAGAAATAAATCACAGGGCAGTGCAGTAGCACCAGACGGGAAGAAACCATGTGTTTGTTGTATCCGTAGTTTTGGTTTGTGAATAAACAGGATGGGAATCTGAAAAGACATCATGGAACTTTTGTATATTTCTAATACTTTATTTTTAAAATACCTCCTTGCTTTTGCTGAGCTCAACAGCAAAACACAGCAGTGTTTTTGCAGTCTGAGGGAGTGCCTGCATTCTCAGGCTGTTCTCTGCTCTCCTGCCATAAGTGGCTCTGCTGACCTGTGCACACTCATGTGAAACCTCAGCATGACCCAGTCCCTGTTTCTGCTCTGAGAACAGGCACAGCTGAGTTTGTCGAGTGGAAGCCCGTGTTGCCTGGGGGCAAACCTCTATCTGAAAGAGATGTCAAGGTGCAGAATAAATACACCAGGATTTTTTTTGTCAGGAAGCAAGCTTTTTTTTTCCTAGTTCCTAAACAGTCTGGGAGGAACAGATCTCATAGGGAAACTGCATATGCTGACAGCTTCTGCACCTCTTAAGTGAAGCCTAGAGATGTGTGTGATTTTTTTTGGTCAATGTCAGGTCTCTAGACCTTTTGATTTTTGCCCACCCCCCCCAATGTATTCATTTGCCACATCAAAAATATAACTTGGGGAGAGGAAGGAACCCAAGGATCAGAACTAAAAGGCTGAAACTGCCCTGAAAAGCCTTTTCCCAGGGCAAGTACATACACTGATTACACAGACATGGACTGAAATTCATTTCCTGAAGAAATGAATTTCCATCATTCACATACCCAGCTAACCCTCAAATAAGTGGGCTTTATGCCAAGGCTTGCAGAGGTGTTTGAGGAGATAGCCTGTGAATTCATAGATACTTTATCTTCCACCTAGAGTTCTTTTAATCTTTGCAGAGCTCCCAGAATGGGGCTCAGATTGTTCCCATTTCCAGGAAACAGAATTCACAGGTGTGTTTAAATTCTGAATGCTGCCAACATGTGGGTAATTGAGGTGTAGCAGTGGGTGGTTCTCGGCAAACACCTGGTTCCTTTCAGTGTGAGCTTAGCTCTTGTGAATTTTATTCTCAAACTTCCTTTCCCCTTCCTTCTCAGCTTCTTCCTCACTATTCCTACCACATTAACACAATGTTAATATCTCATTTTCTTTCCAGTTGCCATTTTAGCATTAGACTGTGCCTGACTGTTGTTTTTGTCGGGGGTGGGCTTGTGTTGGCAGATGTTTATTGAACAAAACAAGATGAAAAGGCAGAGTCAGTTGCTTCTGCAAAATTCTGCTCCTGATCAACAGCTGTTGAAGGCTTTGGATGACAATGCTAAGCTAACCCACACATTAGAAGAAGAGAGGCTTCAACACCAGCAAAAGGTAAAACAGAATTTCTTTTAATCTCATGCAGAAGTCTTTGAAAACCTCCTGAATTTAAGGAGTGATATGTCTTTATAACATTCAGAATTACTTGAGATCATATCCCCTGTAAGAGCTTGAAGTTTAAGAACTAAATTTCAGAGAGAGTTGTGACTCCCTTCTTCTGGGTCACTGTTCAGACATGAGTACAGAACTCTTGTGCCCGAAGGCACTGGTTTAGGTAAGTATTTTATTCTGGGTGCCAGTAAAGTGCAATTACAAGCAGTAAGTCAGGTTCCATTAAGTGAAGAGATGACAGGAGAATGTTTTGGACATTGAGTAATACAAAGGGTGTCTTGGAGGGATAAGCAAGAAAGAACATGAGGTGAGAAGCAGTGCACAAGTGGTCTGGGTCTTGCTGAACAAATGGATGGGGGAAAGCCAGACATACTGGAGCAAGGAAGGGTAAGGTGAATCTGCAAAGTGGGGTGAGAGGATATAAACAAATGTATTCTCTGAAACTGGACTAGATCAAGCTCTTAACTGGGAGAAATCACCATTGCTTCCCAGGAAAGCCTGAAAATGAGCTTTCCTTTAGCCCTGAGGCCTGTTCCTAAAACTCTGGTAATAGAGCAATGCTAGGGATAGGTAAACAATTCCTGTCATTTCATCCATGCAGCAATACTGAGACTGTGTAATCTCAAATGATTCCAAATGAGTATTTTGGAAGAATAATTGCCAGTTCACAGAAAACCTCTGCATCTTTGGCTACTTTGAAGTCTAGAGCAAAATGTATATATTTAGGGAGCTGTGAAGTTACTGCTACTCTGCATCTGAATGCTGCTTCTGAATCCATAATATTCCATTCCATAATGTTCCACTGGCATCTGCATGATTCGAGACAAGGGAGTTTAAATAATGAGCCTGTCAGTGGAAGCAGTAAGAGAACAAAAATGTCAATGTTCTCGTGCTTCAAATGAGGAAATGTTCTGAAATTAAATTCTAATTATGTGATAAAAACTCTATAAAAAGAAAGGGAACAATGTAGAGCTTAACCAGTTTGGAGCTAAAGACATATTTTAAAGAAGAGATAAAGCAAGTTGGGGTCATAACAGAAAATTCTGACATCTCTCAGAAGAATCCTTCCAGCTCTCATTAAAAAATTTTCCTTTTTCTGGGACTTGTGCTTCACTCCTATACTATAACATGATGTTTTCAGGCCTAACTGTGCCTAGTGGGTTATTTGCCAACAGGAGGGACAGAAAAATCCTTTTATTGTGATGAATGCTCTTGTTTGCCAACTGCAGATCAAAGAATTAGAAGAGCAGCTAGAGAATCAATCACTGCATAAGGAGATTAGTCGCCTTAAACAGCAACTAGAACTTTTGGAAGAAGATAAAAAAGAACTGGAGCTGAAGTGTCAGCATGCAGAAGAAAAAGCTAGAGACCTAAAGCACTCAGGTAAAATTGTGTAATAACTTCCATTTTAGGGGTAAAGTGTGTGTGGGGAGGGTGGTTGGTACACATCTAATAGAATTATATGTGTTATATTTGAGACCCCAGAAGCTTTTGTGTAGCTGTGATCCAGACCTGTGCTTCACTAGTCAAAGTACAGCAACTGCCTTAACTGCAGAACAGCTGTGTCCAAAATGTGTGTGAAGAAAGAACCTTGTAAAATTTCTGTAAGGAACAAAAATCCTGGTGTTAGGTTGCCCTGAATCTTACAGATGGATAAACATATGGAAATGGCTCTCTGTGTGAAAGACATGAAAGATGGTACCTGGAATTTAAAGCCACTCAGTTGATTTTTAATTTGTTTACATATTTAAAAGTAAGTGTAAAACACTGTAATTTTAATTCAAATCCGTCATTGCAAGCACAAAGAACCATGTCCATTTTGGAAATCATATTCTTACTTCTGCCATCACCTACTGTACACAGAACAATTGCTAAGGATTTTTGTAACTAAAAGAAATTCAAGACTTTTTTTCCTCTGTTTCTGCCCTTCCCCAGTTAATTACATTTGACAGCATTTCAAGTGCAGAAAAGTAATTTCCACATTTTAGGTCTGACATGAAAACAGGAGAGGAAAAAATCCATTCTGTCACCACCCAATTTTGACCATTTTTATGGGGAAAGCCCACACCATCAGTAAGACAGAGATAGGTCTGGAGGCTGAAATTGCCAATTTCTGTCATCTCTTGTTAGTTCATTCTCAAATACAACCTCAAATAGAGCATTGCAGAAATGGATAAAGTTTTCTCTGCTCTATCATTTTATATGAAGAATCCTGTATGAGGCAAAGTTTCAGTTTCAGTAGTAACTCAGGTTGGAGGTAATTGGTTTCATGGGAATCCTGCATTGTTCTTGGTAGAAAATGCCAAAAAATGGACTTCCAGCAGTTGTGTGGTTTAGTCTTGTTCGTTCTTTAGTTAATTAGTAGGGTTTTTTTCTTAAACTGTCAAAGCTGGTTTTTAGAGGAGATGAGAGAGCCCAAGAACTCACTGTGGTTTCTTTCATTGCTCTTGTGCAGTTGATGAACTTCAGAAGCGAGTCCAGCAGTCTGAAAATCCTGCTCCGCCCCCGCCGCCACCACCGCCCCCGCCTCTCCCTCCTCCTCCTCCCCCCAACCCCATTCGGTGAGTGCTCACACCCAGTGCTGCTCTGCAGAAGCAGAATTCCTTACATCAGCTGGCATCCAAGCAGGAAGAGTGTTTTTAAAGGAAAAAAGGCTTTCTCCACCTGTCTGGGGCTCCTGAGCAGCAGCACACGCTCAGGGCCCCACCTGCCCCCAGACTTAACACCCTGACCAATTTTGAACAGTGTCTGCCTTGCCAAGCCCAATAAATTGTCTAGACTGTGACTTTGGAGGAGGAGGGATACCTGTCTCCTCTAAATTTAGGAGATTATTTTTTTTTCTATTCACCTGATAGCTGTAATTACAGACTTGTGAAATGCTTTCTATTGCCAAGAAAACTCCTTTGAACCAAAGGATATGTTAGATTATTGTGTGTCCCTTCATGTCAGATACTGATGATGAAAATGCAGACTCCGTTGAGTTCCCACAATTACTTTCATAAGTTAAAAAGGAGAGGAAAAAAAGCCAAAAAGAAAATCACCACCCAGTCATCAAGCAGTTTTGGGCAAAATTACCAAAATTTGGCCTGATTTCTGCAAAGGACTATGAAAGAGCATGACCAGTCTATGATGTATCAGACATTAGACCCAAATGAATTAACTAAATACTAAAGGGTCCTTAGTTAATTTTAGAAACCCAGCTAATCTCTTCATGTTGTCTGCTTAGTTTTAAGAACAAATGGACTTTGATGACAGTTTGCAACCTTCTGTATTAGAAGTGACATCCAGGAGTCTTGTAAACTACTGTGTTAAATGTATGAATAGATAGATTAGCGGGGAGAATTCATCCCTTTGTTCATCTTGCATTGTTTTTAGAAACTCAGCATGTTCAGGAAGATTGTGTTTGGCCTTTTGCTTCTTTTATGTCCATTAACTCATTTGGCCTGCTTGCTTCTTTCTCACTGATGGGATAGCATGAATTAACTGCGTAGGGGTGTTGTGGGATTTTTTGTTTAAATTTATGCCCTTTACTGTTTGGAATAGGTGAAAGTATTAATTTTAAGCCCTGTAGTAGGAAAGTCAGACATCTTCCTCATGCACTATGACATGTATGTGTATAGAAGTTGTTTCAGGGCATAAGCACTGGGTGCTGGTTTTTTCTGGGACAGAGATTTGACCCTTGATGGCAGGGATGTCACTCTGCTGTGTAAGGAATGATGTTCAGTAGGGAGTGACTGGCCTTACTGACACATCAGATGTGCACAGGAGCTTGTACTTGTTCTTGGAGATGAATCATTTACTGGTGTGGAGGTTTACGTTGTGACTATAGCGAGGGGATAATTATTTGACACTGTAAGAAGATTACAAACCTGGAGATGGTGAGGAGATACTGATCACCATATTTAAGTGTCCTCTGGAGAACAATACTTCAACATCTACAGCTCTCCTTTCTGTTATTACGCCGGAGCAGCTTCCATTTGTCATGTGTCACAATGAGACCCTGGCTTTTAATATTCAAATCTGGAGTGTTTTGATTTGTGCCTAATGTCTGTTAAAAAGAAATAAATTTCTCTGGTGCATTTTGATGGGAGGCATTGTGGGGGGTAATTCAGTGCATCTGCATTCAAGAACCATTAAATGAGTCTTTTGTAAGTGGCTGTATAATCAGGTATAAGCAAGCTGGTGGTGTGTTGTGTTCAGGCTGATCCAGGACAGAATGACAATCTCTGTTTCCTTTTCCCCCCAAGGTCTCTCATGTCAATGATTCGCAAGAGATCTCACTCCAACACCAACGTGAGCAAGAAGGAGAAACCTCCTCAGCAGGAGTCAGGTATGGCTCATCCCTTCTCAAGCCATGTGGGTTGTCTACTGGTACTGCAGGAAAAGCTGGTGGAAAGGAACTGTGGATAAAGGTGGTGATTCAGATGCTTTTAAGTGTCAGCATTAACTACAGCTGTCCGTGTCCCAGCACATTGCTCTGCCTTGCAGTCCAGAAATGGGACTGCAGCCCAGGAATATGTGCACCAAGATGGGAAGTGGTATCTTCAGTACTGTAGCTTGGTATTCCTGTGAGGGGTGGCTGAGGACTCTGGGCTTGTCTGCTATGGAGAAAAGGAGGCTGAGGAGGGACTTTATTGCTCCCTACAGCTCCTGAGGGTGGGACAGGGAGAGGGAGGTGCTGAGCTCTTCTCCCTGGGATCCAGTGACAAGACACAGGGGAGTGGTTCAAAACTGCCTCAAGGAATGCTTAGACTGGACATAAGGAAGCATTTATTTATGGTGAGAATGGTCAAATACTGGAACGGGCTTCCCAGAGAGGTGGTTGGTGCCCCAAGTCTGTGGGTGTTTAAAGCCTTTAAGAACATGCTCTTACTTTTGGGTAGCCCCAAAGTGGTCAGGCTGTCAGACCAGATGGTCACTGCAGGGCCCTTCCAGCTGAAACATTCTGTTGTATTCTACTGCAGATTTCCTTGAGATCCCAAGTAGATTTGTGTGGCCCTCATGGCCATCTCTGCCTCCACAACTGAACTGATCATCAGCATCCAATTTACTTTTTCCAAAAGGATTTGAGTATGAACAGTCTTTGAGGCTGCAGGTCAAAAACCTCAAGGGAAGACCTAGCACTTGCTGTAACTGGAGGAAAGTTCTAATCTACCTGCTCGAGCTGCAGCATGTGCAGGGCTTTGTGCTTCCACAGGTTACCTGGAAGAGGCAGAAGACCAAACCTACGAGCGTTAAACAGAGAGCAGGTTAAATTCAGCATAATACAGGGAAATTTCCAAATTTCCACATGGCAATTTCTTCTGTCCAGAGTCTCTCCACAGAGCTTGTTTGTTAAATGTTTCAGTTTTCATCCCTCAATTCATATCTTGTGAAATTACCACTCAGAGTTGACTGTAGTTTTAATCCTTTAATAACACTGAAAACCTAAAACAAAACAGTCTTACACTAAGGTGGCTCTGCATGCAAAGTAACAGCTGAAATTGCATTTTATTGTTGTTAATGGAAGCTGGAAACTTAGTACGTTGAGAACAGGAGTTAAGTACAGACTTACAAATGACTGTGAGTGCCTGAAGAGTCAGAGCTAGTTAGACAGGCATTGCCAGTTAAATAACCAGGGATTTTCTTGCTGTTTCTCTCTTCCTTCTGAAACAGCAGGAGTTTGTTTGTAGTGAATTGCTTAACTCATTTGCTGCCACTTAAACAAAGAAGGGAACCTGGCTGAAATTATAGGATATAACTGTTAAAAAAACCCCCCTGCTGTTAGCAGACTAATGGTATGTAAGTCAGGCTGGATTGTTGCATGGAACCAACAGGCAGGAAGTGGGGGAAGGAAAGTATTACTCCTCCCATTTTTCAGGTGAGGAACTGAGAAATGGAGTGACTTGGGCAGGTCCCTGGGGGAATTTCTGGGAACTGGTTACCAGTCTGAGAGAAATAAGGTTCTGGGTGTGGATAAAATAGTTAGAGAAGTGACCTTGTACTGAGACCTCTGATGAAGAGTCAATCTTACCTTTTGGTAGAAGTCCAGTTATGGTGCCTTGATTTATCAGGGTTCCTTACCTTGAAGCATCCTAGATGTTTTGATTACACCTTTTTGTTGAGACTGTCGCAAACAGTGATTGCAGGAAATACTATGAAATTCACTCCAAGTTCTCTACTCCCCATTCTTTCATTGTTTATTAGCAAACTAACAGTTCTGACCTTTCTTCAATCACATATAAACTGCTTTTTCTCTTAATAGTTGAGCTGTTCTTAAAATAAAAATAAAAAAGGAGAAAGTTCTGTCTTGATCTAGTTATTATATCAAACTTGAGGCTTATTTTGACCCCTGTTAAGGACTTAGAATTTCTATCCCATACCACCAATTATGCTTTTATATTTGAAACAGCCTGTTTGTGAAATTAAAGCCTGACATTGAATCGGCTTAGAATACAGAAGCCACATTTCTATGAATCATCAATAGTACCCTGACAAGTGAGAGAGCAGAAGTCTTTTTAAAATTCCTGTTATATAAGGTACAAGGTTGCAGCTTTGAATAGCATCAACCCTATTTCTCTATGTATTTGCTTTAAGTGCTCTTCCCCCCTCCCCTTTTTAGTATGTTAAGGGTCTTTTGTTTTGTTATCCAGAATGCTGATAAGTTAACAGGTATTGTTTAGGTTCATCACAGAGTCATGTCATCTGAATATTTTGCAGTCCTCATACCAAATCTCTTGAAAAAGCAGCCATTTTCATTTCATGGTATTTCAGTTTTTCCCTTTAACTTGATGCAGTGTTTTTTCAAGGGGTGGGTTTAGCTCAGTCTGAGGTGTTGGTGTGTTGTTCCGCCCAGGTTCTCAAACCCACTTGAAATGGGAGACATAATTGGGAATCACTGTCATGGGGCATTTCCTGCTTGTCCTGTGTCAGTGGAGCTGTGAATTCCTGCTAAGCCACACAGGAAGCAAAACTCTGTTCTTTCAGTCCCTGGTGCTTCATCCTAGAGCACTGAGCTTTTGCAATTCCCAGACAGTTCCAGGAGCTTTATGTTTTTCAGAATGTGGGTCTGCTTCTGTCCAAACTTCTGCAGTTTGGCGTTTGCAGAGTCAGGATCTCAGTGTAGGTTGGCATTTTAATCTTTAGGAGCTTAGGACAGCTGAGCTGATAGCAAAGGTCACTGTATCCAGAACGAGAACATGGTTTTTTACTTTGCACCATTTTTCTGCAGTTCCTATCTGAAATGTGATCTGCTCTTTGACTTTCCTAGCAGGTGAAGAAGTTACAGATCTGAAGAGGCAAGCTGTGGAAGAAATGATGGACAGGATTAAAAAGGGAGTTCACCTGAGACCAGTCAACCAGTCAAGCAGGCCTAAAACAAAGGTTTGGAATAAGTAGCAAACCAATAATTTTAGCTAAGTACAGTAATTTACACTGAAAATAAACTTTTCTGTTAAATATTCAGGTGAATACATTTTCCTCCCCTCATTTACTTGGCTTGATTTTGGATAAAATGAATTAGAGGAGCATATACCTGAAGAACAGAAAAAAAATGGAGGCAGCAGTTAAGTAAATAAAGGCCAGTTTCTTGGACACAGAAAAGAAGCCTGTAAACAAACAGCTGCTAAGAAGCAAAAAGCACAGAGAGAATACCTGAAGTGGTTAAAGGGGATGATCAACAAGTAGGCTGTGTTAGCACTTTTTTTTTTCTTTTATGCAGCACTTACACCTAGTACCTGAATGGTGCTGTAGAACATTGCTTACCTCCTTCACAAAAGCATAATCTTTATGTATAGTCTGTGATTCACAGTGCCAAGAGCTGAGGCTCTTCTCTTCATCTGAGTAAGGAAATAGATGGAATGTTAGCCCTGTGCCCACGGGAGGAGGGGGCAGAGGTGCAGAGTCTGTCCTGGGCCGTTTCTTGTGGCTTTTGACATCCATGTGTTGTGTTTGTTTACAGCCGGAAACACCAAAGCCCTCTGAAAGTGCAATGAAAGAACTAAAAGGGATTTTGGTAAGAAAACTTGCATATTATATTCCATTTTCTTCTCATTGAGCTGACAGGGCCTTCTGTGCAAAATGTGGAACTTCTGCATTTTGGTTTGAAGCCTTAGAGCAGTTTTAGGGCAAATCCCCCAGTTCCACCTTTGATTTGACTTAAGGATGGTTTTGGTCTTGCTAGGAGAATTTGTTTTTGCACTCTGCTCTGGGTTTATGTGCTCCTGCCACTAGAAGGGATTTTATGGTGTGTGTCTGCCCTAGATCCTTGGGAAACTTTCCAAATACTCACAGTGGGGATGCTTAGGAGGGGAGAGGCAGCTGAGTATCTGTATCTAGTCCAAAGCAAAGCCCCTGGACTGGACATATAGTGAATGTAGAGTTCTCATCAACTGCTGCCCTCTTTCCTGTGGCACCAAATTTCTTGTTAGCATAGGTGAAGTCCAAATAAAGCAATAGCTGTGGTCTGTCTGCATTTATTTATATGTAGAAAAAATTGATTCTGAATAGCTATCCACATAACCACTTCTCACAAAATAAAAACATGAGGCATGTTTGGTTCAGCTGAGAGCAATGTGCTAAGTTTGCTCCTGTTGTGTCCTTTACTCAAGTGTTGCATTGTTTGTTTTTAACCGGTTGCTTCTTTTGCACCAGAGCTAAAATTGTATCAGTCAGAAGGAGCTGCAGTTCTTGCTTCCTGACTTCTGTAACCCCAAAGCTTCTCAAGTGCCATTTTGGCACATCGGGTGAAATTCTGCCAGTATTGAAGCAAAATACTTCAGTTCCACTCTGCAGAAGGTGAAGCTAATCATTCTCATCATCCTGTGGGTAAACAGCCCTTGTAAAATCCAGTTCAGTAGTGGTTTGGGGGATGCAAGGCAGTACAGCAGAGTGTAGCCATAGCCTTTGCTGTGATTTAAAATCACCAGTGGGGCACCAGTGATGTGTTAAAGTTGCTGTTCTCCAATCATGTGAAAGCAAGGGAAGAAGGGAAGAAATGATCTAGAGAGTCACCAGACCTTAATGCTGAGCTCTAATTAGAGGGACACGTAATTAAATGCGGCGCTAAATAGGAAAGGAATGAAATGGAACTCTGAGGCTGTGCTTTAATCAGAATTCCATAATTACAGGAATAGCGGGATGTGGTGTGCTGCTTGGACCAGTGAGGGTTGGACAGAGCCATCCTGCCCAAGGTCCTTTCGTTCTCTAATAGCTGTTTTATTTCTTCAGCACTGTGTCACTGGCACCAGGGGAGACTTGATTATGCACTTCAGAGGGAGCAGAGAGGAACCTGCAGGCACTGCACTTCTGTGTTGGGCTCATTGCTTTTGAGCCTTTCAGGGTATTTGCAGTGCAAGACAAACTGTATAAAATGCAGCTCCAGTCTATTCTTGAGAGCAGTGATTATGCACAGTCAGACAACAAACATGGGGGTGGAATGTGATGGAGTAAACATTTGTTGTTCCTATGCTAATTATGCATTTTGTGTAGACCTCCATATAATTGTTACAAACAAAACACATTTATGTTGTGCAAATTCCAGAGCTTGAGTGGCTCCCTTTTTTAAGTTGCTTTTGTACATGTACATTTGTACAGATCTGGAGCATACTACTAATGAATAACCTGCTCAGTAAATTTCCAATGGTTTTGAAAGAAAATATTTTAACTTTTAGGCAAGAGTGAAGAATTAAGTTACTTTGCAGGGCTCTTGAAAGTAGCACAGCTTGTGCAACTGAAAGTGCTATTTCCTTTTGTTGTTGGCTATTTCTGCTCAGAAGTTATGTGCTTATCAACAAAAGATGTCAATAGAATGTTATCTGTGGTCTGGAAAAATGCTATTTGAGTCTGACATGTTTTGGAAGACTGAATAAACAAGATTTCTGGGAAGACTCAAAAAGAGAATGAAATAGTATATGGGTACCAAATTTTCAGTTGCATTATAAACATTTTGGGTGAGTTTTACAATCAAGTGGGTTCTGATTCAGTAACTGACTGTTGTGGGTTGGGAAATGCATGCAGTATGCACTAAATGCATGTGTAAATTCCTGTAGGCAAGTTGGCTTTGCTTAAAGCCTCTCTTCCTCCCACTTTAAGAAAAATGCTCCTGGACCTGCAGCTTCCCTGATTCTACATGCTAGCCTTGGCATAAGGCAGTAATAGCATTTATTTCTGTTCTGTATGTACAAAAAATTGTTTCAACTTGAGATCTAACTCTGTGCAAAAGAGAAACCTTGAAGTGTGTAGACATAGGGTCAGGTTTATGGCAGACCAGCTACACTATAGGATATAATATGCTGCAGTTGTGGCTGATAAATACTGACTTTTGCAGACATATGTACACACCAGGATGCAGCAACACAGGACCATGCTAAAATAGAAAACCCACTGGAGCAATAACAGATGGATCTTTGGCTTTTTGCTAAGAGAGGTTAATTATGTGCATGATAACTCTCTGGCAGTTTTTTAAGATCCTTTAAATGTTAAGATGGACGGAGTGGGCAGCTCCTTGCGAACATCAGAATTTGTTCATTAGTGATCCAGAGCATCCCTCTTATGCCTGATATCACCCCACTAATGTGTAGTAAGTGTGGTTTATCCCCACATTAAACCCAAGTAAGGGTGGGGTGGCGAGCTGATCCCAGAAGCTCCTGTTGTACCGATGGAAGAGCTTGGCCCGCTGCTCTAGAACTGCAGTGTGAAAGATTCTGAAGTTGTGCACATGAGCTGCTTAGCAAGGCATGATCTGTCCTCAGAGAGCTTCTCATGCCTGTTTCTTTCTCTAGGAAACACTGAATAAATCCACCAGTTCCCGAAGCTTGAAGTCCCTTGAAACAGACAGTGGTGAAACAGAGCTGGAACGAGTCCTGCGACGCCGGAAAGTGACCACTGACCAGGACAGTGGCAGTAAGTGCTGGGCTCCTTTGGAGTCCTCTTCCTCTCCCTGCATTAAGTGACTCTTGAAGCTTTACATTCTGTTCCAGACCATTGCCATTGCAGCCATTGAGAGCTCCACCTTCTTCTACAGTGACTCCCTTCCCTGTCTCACCTGTTGCTTTTGATCCCATTTTCTCCAAGAGATGCTTCTGTCAGGATTTTCTGCACACACAGACACATACACTCAGGTTCCTCTTTCCAGCCTGGAGCTCAGATGTTACTGCTGGAGTTATTGCTCGAATCTACTGTGAAAATACTCTTGAAAGTAATGCTAGCCAGAGAAATGAGATTTGGGACTGGTGATTTGAATTAACCTTCTCTGCAGACCAGGGGTCTGCAGTTTTTATGCTGTGCTTTACTGTAATCTTCTGTAAAAAACTGTTGACGTTCTGTTTGGTTACAAACACAGCCTGTGCAGGTGTAAGTCCATGCCATAGTACATGCAGATGTGGCTGGTTTGAATGTCACTGCAGAGTTTTATCTTGGACTTTGCAGACAGTTCACTGACTCCTCATTACTACCGAGAACAGGCTTTTCAGCCATCAGGTTGGGAGAGCACCAAAGTTGTGTCTGGGTAGGGCTGTGTGGGCAGCAGGCCACCCCAGAAGGCAGGAGGATCAACCCAGGAAGCCTGTGGTAAAAAAGGCAAATCTTGGTGGGGAGAGCAGAAGCTGCAAATGTGGTGTTTTGATACTCTCTTGCACTGGATGCTGTTGATTAAAATTCCATTTTGATTTCTGCACTTAGCTAGAGTTCTGCTCTGCTCTTGTGTTGTTTCTAGACCAATCTGGATAACGAAAGCATTAAACTTTCTTTGGATTCTAGGTCCCACTGGAATCTTGGCCACATCAGAATCAAAGTCTCTGCCTGTGCTGGGTTCGGGAGCCAGTGCCCCACAGGCAGCGTTGGACAAGAAGGATGTGGAGACAGAATTCACTTCCAAAGTACCCAACTCAGGTCCTGTCCCCAACCAGCCTAAGGGTGCTACAGGCTCCAAGCCTACTTTACAGTAAGTAGAATATGGATTTATAGATATATTGTAGAACAAGATGTGTTTAGCTGGTGTGTTTTGAAAATGATTTAATACCAATTTTGGTTAACACAATAAATGTGCAGTCTGCAGCTGTTTACCACTGACTCCTCAAATAATTTCCTCATGTGAAAGGAGAAGTTAAATTCTCTGTAATGAAGTTCTTTCCCCCTAAAACCTGTGGACGTTCTTCAAAAAAAAGTTCCTCTTCTCAGTCCAAAAAAAACCTCAAGAGATTTTGAAAAATAACAAGGTTGAGGGTTTATTCCATATCCTGAAGAGAAGAGGGATGATAGTTATATTGTTAAGTCTTGATTAAAAGTAGTTCTGGCAAATATTTTCAAAAATACAATCATGTGAGTCATCTTGGTCTATATGCTGGTGTGCAGGGCAGTTTCTGTTGAACCAAAACAAGTCCTGAGTATTACTCTTAAAAATTGGTTGGCAAAAAATTTGAATTACCTTGAAATGTCATGATTAAAAAAAAAAAATTAGTGCTGCATTGCACAGATGGGTAGCAGAATTTTTCATCACAGCAGATTGAAGACCTGAACCCAGCATCAGAGTTAAACTTACTTCAGCAATATTTATTTCAGATTCCCTGGAGGATAGGTTTGTTCTCCAACCATACCAGGCTCCTTTTGGAATTAGGCTGTGTACTTGCTTCGGTTCCCTTGCCAGATTGCTTGTCAGTTTGTCACTTCAAGAAAAGGAAATAGATGAGACAAGTAAGATTGGCAGAAGATTGTAATTATGGCTAATTAAACCTCTGATTTCCCGCTCTGTCCGTTATAAAATACCACCAGTACCAATTCTAGCAAGTCTCCATTGCTTTTTTCAGAGGAGCAAGTCATGACAAATGAGCTGAATATTCAGTTTGCATCTATTTTTATGAACTGATACTTCACTCTTACGCAGGTACTTCCATCCTTTATTTTTGAGTGGATGAAGAGCCCAATTTCCTTTTGTGCTCTACAGTTGTATTTAATTCCTACTAAGACTTAAAAGCAGAATGCCTTTTTCATTCATACGTATTTTCCCCTTTTATTTCATGTAAGTATCCTTAGAGGAAAGATGATCTTCATTTTAATTTAATCAGAAAGATGAAGATATGTTCAACAGTTAATTTTATTGAATAATGCCTTTGCATTTTCTTGAACTCCTACCCTGACAGAAGGGTGAGGTTGTTCCTGAAAAATGTGTTTGTAGTTCATGGATTTCTACTATTTTGAACAAACCAGAAAATACAAGCAACTCCTGCCACCTTTTGTGTACCTTTGTTCCACTGAACTAAGTGGAAATTGCATTTACAAGAAAGGAAATGAAATAATTGCAGGCCCCAAGGTCTTACAGAATGCGTGGTGAATTGACAGTGAAAAGGATCTTGTGTTGACAGTCACAGTTGTTATGTGTTATAAAAGCATATGTGAAGCTCAATTTATTTCTCAGCTTGCCTATTCAGTGACATCCCGAAAGACACATTTCACTTCAATTTATCCGTTTAAAGCATTAAAACAAATGTAGTGGGCCAGAGTCCTTCGTGCTGCAGGGCTTCCTTGCACTGAGCCACTGGTGTAAATCTGCTCAATGGGCAACACTCATCCTTTAGGGATGGTTTTCCAGCAAGAGGGAAGGTGCTGGGGCTCTCCTGCTCTGGTTTGGCCAGGCTGGCAGGAGGAGCAGGGACAACCTGCAGGCCCCATACCACGTTGCGGTGCAATTGCTTTCCTTTTCTCTCCTGGGTGCTGTTTGCAGCAGAGGTTGGCAGAAGCAGCCTCCAGACTCCAAGGTGTGAAAGCACTGTTGGAAATAGGGCTTGTTGGAAGCAGGTAGCAGAGGGAAGTTCATTTGGCCAGCAAGTCTGACAAGTGGGCTCTGTAGTTAGGGCAGTTTTCTCTGAGCTTCCCTGGAAGCAGCTTAGTTTGGATCAGCAGAGCACTTCTGAAGCAAATCTCACTGTTCTCTGCGTTTGCTATGCTTTGATTTTTATTCTGGAGTGTTCTTAGTGCATCCTGTATCCTGGATTCATTGGATGAGTGAAGCTAAACCACGGGATGTGGTCCAACCTTTTTGGGAGTCCTGGGGGGGCACACAAGAGCTGGTTCAGTGAATTACCCTGAAATCTGCTCTGCAGCAGGGGCTGCTTCCCTCCATACTCTGCTCCCGTTCCACCACTCCATTCCAAGTAGCCCGTGCTAACTGAACAAACAGTGCCCTGCCTGGACTGCATATCCTACATGAGAAATCCTCTTCTCATTCTTCATACCTGAGGTTAAAGGATGCAGCTCCCTCATCATTTGCCATTCCTTGAAATCTGAGCAAGGTGTGACTTCTTCATCTGTTTGCAGCAGGTAGCAAACATTTCCCATCTCAGGGGAGGACTGCATGTCTCATAATTGCCAAGTGTCTCTTGCAGGGAAGGGTTTATTCTCTTTTCTTCACCTAGATTTTAATGTACAGCTTGCTATAGAAAACCTGAGTTTAGAACCTCTAGGTGAGGTGTCATTTCAGTGCAAGAGGTTCTTGTGTGTCTGAAGCCATTAAGGAGGTGGTTCGGAATGTGTGAAATTTTGCTGAGGTGGTGCTTAGGGGGGAGACATCAGTAATGTGTGTCCTGTAGGCAAACTGAGGCCTTACCTCAGTGTGCAGGTAACTTCTTCTGCAGATCTCTTCCCCAGTGTTTAACCCAGCATGAGTGTAATTCTGCTTAGAAGAGGTGACAATTTATATTCCTTGGGAGCAAAGAGAGTTCCCGTAACCCCCTGCAGTGTTTAGGCACAGAAGGGAAAGGTGTGTCTGGCTCTGCCTCTGGGTTTTTGGTTGTTTGGTGGGGTTTTTTTCAGCACTTTGTAAACATTGTGTTTCTGGGCTGCAGAGTTCTCTGCTGACAGAGTGCACTACAGAGAGGGTTAGTGTTAATCTGATGATTTTATACAATTAAAGGATTTGTCCTCCCTCTCCCGGCTGTAATCTTAGTACCCCAAATCATCCACCAGCTCTGCAGGGAGCAGCTCAGCCTCAGCTGGGCTGAACTGCAAAGGTTTTCCAGTGTAGCTTGAACATGGGCAATTTGGTTTGAACAACAGATGAAGAAAACAATGGGATGTTCTGGAAGTTGGAGGTCTCCTCAGTTTTAACTGTTTTAAAAGCTACCGATAGATTTTTCTTAGCTTGTACTCTTTGTGTGCCTTCTCAGTGCAGGCAGATGCTCTCCCAGATTCTTCATTTAAGTAAATTTTCTGAGTTTTTGGGCTTTTTCAAAAAAAGTACCTGAAAATGGGAACAATTTCCATGCTAAAGATTGTCTGCAGTTCTGTTCTGCTGGCTGCTACATTGACCACCTTTGTACTCAGCTGGATTTAGCAGGGGCATTCTGAAATGGAGAAGGTTTCTTGCACGTCCTTCACAGATGTCTGGTGTTGCAGGTAGCACTGGTACTATCAAAGAAGGGAACAAAGGGCTAATTCACCAGTGTCACTGTTTATATTCCCTGTAATCTCTGTTGGACAAATATTGGTAGTAGTGTGATGGAATTTTTTGTTCATTTGAGACTTTCAAAACTTGGAATTGGTGTATTTTTTACTGTTGCTCAGTATTAGCCTGTGGTCTTCTCTGGCTTATTCTCCTGCCTTATCAAGAATTCTGAAATAATAGACACATCTGCCATTTTTGCTTTTGTTCTCAGTGAATATTGACATAAAATTCTGTTTTCTAATGGATGCATATTACAATGATTTTACAATGATTTCATGAATAGAGCACCAACCCAGGTTAAATAATGCCAAGATTTTAGTATTACCAGAGGAAACAAAGAAAATCCAAATCCCAGTTGACAAGCTGATCCTTAGTTTGTCCTTTTTACTCCTACTGTAAATTTTATGCAAAGGTCACACCAGTGCTAGTTCACAGACTTTAGTAATCCTTTAGTATTTACACCTTCTGTAGGTTCTGTAATTATATACACAGAACAGATTGCTTCTGATACTCTTACATAACAAAGCATGCAACACTGCATATCCCATAGAATTGATCTCAAATGCATTTGTCATCTAAATCTAAATTTCACAGTGCAGATTTTTTTGTGTTTAGTCATAAAAATATATGCAGACTTGAGAACAACTGTGTGTGAATGAGTACAATAGAACTAGGGTCTCAATGTCTGGTTTAATATATAGTTGCACAAATAACAAGAATATTGATAACAGCATTAACAATCTTAATGAGGGAAGAGCTTTGCATAGAACTAAATGCAGATACCTTGGCTGGACAAAGTTGAGTTGTTCAGAACTGTGGCAAACTCTGTCTTTACTCACTGCTTTTCCCAGCTTTATTTGTAGGAGTAGATGCTGTTTTTTGAAAAGGAGCACCAAAATTATGTTCATTCTTCACACTGAAACATTCTGCTCTTGACAAACTGTTGAAAGTAAGCTGTGAATACCTGATAAATAGGGTTAATAATTTTTAACAATGCCTCAGCTGTAACAGCAGCATTGTCAGGCTGGTGCTGCACCAGTGTAAAGGATTTGAAGAAGGCAATACTAGTACAACAAAGTCAGATAGTAATTCTTATTTTTATGCTGCAAACACTGATTTAATCACCGGTTTTCTCCATTAAACTACTTTATATCGACATCTTTCATTTTTCTGTCCTTTGAAGGTGGTAAATATGATTGCCATTTTATCCATTTTTGTTATAAATGAAACAGACTTCAGAGCGTTTGGCTGTGCATCAGTTGTTGGAATGCTGCCATACACTAATGCAGACTCCCCACTGTGAGCCCAGTGGAGAATTATACTTTGATTCACCAGATTGTATTAAATAGTCCAGCTGTTGGGATTTGAAAGATAGTTACCTCCAAAGTGAAATAAAAATGAACTTGGCATTTATAGCTTTGACCATTTTTGTAGTGTTGGGCAATCAGCTTTTCAAAAGTAGCACTTTTTAAAATAACCCTCTTCTGGTTACACTGCTTTAAAAAGTTTAATTTGCTGTAACATTCAAAATACCCCGCCCTGTATTTTTCTGGAATGATTGGCAACTTCTGCATAAAATAAGCATTATTTTCCTTTTGAAATCACTAGCTTCTGATGATAATCAAATGAGTCTGAAACTGTATCTATTAGTGCCAATTTCTGCATTAATTAACTTATACCAAAGTTCTAATGTTAGAGACAATTCTTATAATTAAAGCTTGAACATGGAATTTCATTTGCCGTATCCAGCGCTGCAAGCTGAGTAAATTCTTTCTGAAATGGAAAGTGCAGCAACTGTTGTTTCTGTGATTATTTTCTTGGTTTTAAGCTGTTCATTTACTCTCTCCCCATCAGGTGGGAGCTGGTGCAGTCCCCACCCCATGTTCTAATTGTTGAGTGGGCTGACCTCTTTCTTCTTTGTCATTTTCTTTAGGACAAAGACTGTCACAATAAAGGGCAGTTCATGGCAGATGGATCCTGTAGCTGAATTTCTTTCTATGGCCTCCAGTTGATTCTACTTTTTCCTATCAAGGGTGCTGCCTTGCCAGTATGGAAGACTGTTTGTAATAAATGAGCATGAAAATTTAAAAGAAAAAAAGTAGAAGGGAGGAAGAAAAGACTCTGGACAAGCCAGTGCAGTGTGCGTAGGACCTTCCAGCACCAGGGATTTCAGCACCTGCCCAGTTTGGGCTCTGTGGGTGTGGACAGTGCATCCATACTGGTGTGTAAGGCCCTACTAAGGATGGGCCAATGCAATGTGGCTGCCATCCCTGAGCCTGCCTGGCTCTGAGCCCACAGGCACTGGGCTGACAGGCTCTGGGAGGCTCAGGCTCTGGAATGCACGGTGCAGGAGGCACAAGCCTGTTCTCTCAGGCTCTCTGTCAGCCCTCCCAGCACGGTTAAGGTGGAACACCCCAATCTGCCACTTGTTCAGGTTGAGCATTCCCAGTGTTTGCCATGTTCTCTGCTGGTGCATTCTGGCTAATCTAAGGATTTGCCTGCATGTTTTCAACACCAGTACAAAGCTTTTGAATACAGAGAAGTGCTTTTAGTGTTCATAGGCTGATGCCAGCTTTGACAAATAACCCAGGTGTCTCTGACCTTTCCTTCCTCCCCGCTCAGAGGCTTTTTATCCACACAAATCCCTGCACTGCAAACAATGGTGGTATAGCCCCCTTTCTGCAGCACAGAGTGTGGGTTGAACACCCTCGAGAGTTCAGCAAAGCCAGTGGGTGAATTTCCAGAAATCATTAGCACTTGCTCCCAGTGAGACCAGCAGCAGCCAAGGGAACACCTACCTGGTTACTCTGTGCCTCAGAGTTGTGCAGTGCAGCCCCAAGTGGGTGGCTCTGGGATAGAGGTGTGGAGAAGCCATTTCTCAGTGCCTTGTTTGAGTTCATTTTTCATCTTCCATGCCTGGCTCAACGAATGGTCCAGGAGGGGGAATGTGACTGCTGCATTTTGTGCACTGCTGTCTGTACATAACAGCTGTTAAATCCTTAAATGTATTTGTTAGCTTAGCAGACCTGTCTTGGTCATATGTGCTACTAACAGAAATGCTTTTCTGTGTTTTTATGCTCTTCTGAATATGTGAACTGTCATCTGTATTTATACATTTATTCTTTCTCCTCTAGATCAACCAGTCACACAGAATTTACAAGAAAAGCTTCAAGCAGTGAACAAGAGACCGAATCTGTGGTAGTTTTAGATCCTGTGTCCACCAGTGGAGATCAAATGTCTGAAAACACCCTGAACCAGAACAAAGTGAAAGAAGAGAAAACCAAGCCACCGCATAATGAAACTAATGTTGGGAAAATAAAAGAAACAGATAGTTCTAACTGTTAATTGTTACTCTGAAAGGCTGTAACTTTTGGGAATCATTATCTGGACATGTGAATTGCTTAGGTGTGTTACTAGGGGCTACAGTCTGTACTCCAGACAGAAATAATACAGATTGAAATGGTCTTTTGTATGCAGTTTTTGTTACATGCACTGAAGTGTTAAATTACTGTGTGTCACTCAAAATCCCTTTCCCATTTAATTTGCAGGTATGGTTATTAATTTCTTAGATAGTGTCAGTTACCTTTAAAAATGGATTTGAAAAGGGTTTTTTAACTCTTCTTTTATTGAGAAGATGCCTTGTTAAAGGTCTGTTCCAAAGCTTGCCAGAAGCCCCTTGCATCCCTCTTGAGCTGGACAGGTTTGGGTTAGACCCTGTAAGTGATTACACCCCCATCAACTTCAGTATGGGAGGGGTGATACTAATTATTAATAAAAATGTGTTTAGACACATTGCTCTAAAAATATTTTGATATCCACTTAAACCAAGATCTTGTTGGTCCCCTGACTGCTGTTCCCACACAGGGAGGAAATGAAAAGCACAAGCACAACCCTTCTGTCTCAGATTCCCAGGGGACAGAGACTGAAAAGCAGAGGCAGTGCAGCATCTCATTGTGGTACCAAGATTTTTGGCAGCGATAGCCAGAGTCAGGGGTTTGTGGGCTGGGACTGGTGCTCTCATTTGGGTTAAAAGCTTTCCAAAGGAGGACTTGCTCCTGAGTTTTGTTTCAATGTTACACAGCAGCTTTTGGAACTGCTGCAGCTGGAGTCTGTTTTTACTGCTGCACAAAAATAACTTGCCTTAGGCTCCAGTGGGCATGGGCTGCGTTTGGGATTGATTCTAGGACTGCAAGTTATTGGGAATCAGCGTTCTGAGAACTCCCAGTGCTAACAAATGAGCCCTTGCTTTGAACCTGGCACACACTGGTGGCATTAATTTCTTTATGAGGTGACACTTCAGGTGTCTGTGTTTGATAACACAAATCCCAGTTTCCCTCAGCCCTTATTGCCTGTGACGACGGTGAGATAGGAACATCATTGATTTGCTCTACTGCCAATTCACATTCCATTGTAGTCTCTTTAAATTCAACACAGTATCTCATTCTTTTATAATGAACAAATGGAATCAGGGATTTGCCTAAAGATTGGTGCAACTGAAATTGGGTGGGCACGTACTTGAATGCACTTGGATTCTTTTTTATTTAATTATTTGAAACAGTGATAGTATTGAAGGATGAATGTTCTGAGTTTGTTGGTTTGGCTCTGCATGCAACTGTCTGGTGCTTTTCCTAAAAATAAAATGATAGTAATGAGTGTGGTGGTTTCACATCTATTTTGGTGGTTTTTGCATGTTTGCTACGAAAATCTTGGGCTTGATCTAATTACTGAATTACATACAGTTCATAAACTTGCGGAAATTTGTCTCTCATTGATATTTTCATTTCTTGGGGGCAGCTGGTTCTGGTTGTTAATTTTTCACTTATTTGTCTGTTACACTGAATTTAAAATGCAAAATTTCATATATGTATTTTTTCCTCAAATTATTGCTGCTGTATTATATGTTCAAATTTTCAAATTATACAAAATCGAGAAGTTTTTCAAGAAGCATTTCTTTTACTTAAACTGTTTTGTTACCTAGAACATAAATTATTTCTTTAACTTTTCATTGTTGCTTATTAAAAAGACTCCTGACAAGTTTCCCAGATCTTGTGGAATTGACTTGTTACTCTCTGCTTCCAACTGGAGCAGGCTTCCTACTGATGCCAGTCACAACTCTGTGCCCAACATTTGGGGTTTGCACTGATGCACTTGTCTTGAGGGCTACAACGGGAGCAAAATCTCCTTTGCAGGCTGGATCTCAGAGCAGCATTGAGGGATGGGGGGATGGAGCAGCGTAACAGTCAAGGCCTTTGTTTTTTTGTAAAATGTGGTGT
>NW_008246065.1:2500837-2507199 GCF_000691975.1 Corvus brachyrhynchos
TTTTTTTTTTTTTTTTTTTTTTTACTGTTTGTCAACAGCTTGCTCTTTGTATCAAGGGAGAATCTGATTTTCTCAAAACAAACATTTAGTTTTGGACTTAACACAGCAGTATTTGTTTTGTAAATTTGTAAATGCAGCACAGAATTTTCAGACTATAGTCGCTGCTCAGTTAATTTCGCTTCAGCTGAAGGCAATGATCCCTGGGAAAAGAGAAGCCAGTATTTGAAATCTCTTAGAGATATTTGGCTGAAATGCTTGAAAAGGAGTGGATTAAGGAAAATTTAATATATAAGTTTCATACTAGAATGAAAATAAATTGATTTAGGAGTAGTTAATATATGAGTTTCCTAGTAAAATGTTTTTTCTTAGAGATTTATCCCAAAGTTAATGTGAGCTGCTGTAAGTCAGCTGCTGTTCTCTGGGAGTTGAGCTGTGAACCTGCAGGGCTGGCTGAGAGCTGTGGAGGCAACTAATCCTGCTCTGGAGCAGGAAGCACATCAGGAAGTTGTTCTGGCTGTGATTCTGCAGCAAAATCAATAAATTCAAGTTTTGCTTCACCTGAAACAGAAGAGAAAAAAGCAGCTCATGTTTGCTGTAATCGAGTTTGTTGTAATGTTCTCTGGTGCACACAGATGTTTGAAAATGTCACATGATTCTTACAAGAGTTGAAACACCTTTAGAAGTCTGGTCCTTAGAAAGGAGCACTTTGATTACAGGATCAGGACATGGTGCACATCAGCCTGAGTTATGTATTGCATTCCTTTCTTCACTGATCATCTCACCTTACTGCCGTATTTTTTTTCCCCTCTGCCCTGGTGCTCTTGCAGAGTTTCCATTAGCTGACTCTGCCTTGTCCCTACCCCAGCCTTGAGCAACCAGATGAAAGCCCCTGTCCCGGTGTTGCTCCCGTAACAGATCACAGTTACTGCCACTAACAGTTCTCCCTGGTTTTCCCAGCTCTGTGACTCTTTCTCCATCGCTGCCCTCACCACCAGCTCCCCGTTTTGCCCCACACACGATGCCCACGCCACCCTGAGCACCTCTCAGCCCTGTGTCACCGCCAGTGAAGGGGAGGCCCGGCTGGAGCAGGTCACACACCCGTGCAGGTGAGCTGCTGGCCCGTCATCGCCACCGGGGCTGCTCTCAACTACTCGAAGGAAAGCTGCAGGCAATGGGAGAGCCTGGATGCGATGCTCCTGAGCCCCTCACACACTCCTGATGGGCCAGTGTCACCTCCCAGCCATGAGCCACTTAGAGTGCCCTCGGCACGGGCTCTCCTGTGTATTCCCAGCTCCAGCCCAGCCAAATGAAGAGCTTGGTATGCAGCTCAGACCTGCTCTCACTATTTCCCTGCTGTTGATTTAGGTACTGGATCTTATTTCTGCCAAATGATTAACGGTGTCGGGGATTGTTGCTGTTTCATTTCATCAGATATAGGTCTAAATATTTGTCAGACTCGAGAGCCTTTGTTTAGACTATACTATTTGAGGAGGGAATATATTAATACTGCTCAGGCAGTTAAAATTCATAGTTCTGTAATTATCTGTCTTATTTTTGAAAAGTGCATTCTGTGAAACTACTTTCTCAGCAAAAAAGAATTTGTGTCTGTGTTTCAATTTTTTGCAATGATTATTTATGAGCAAGGAGGAGATTTCAAAAAGCTCAAAATATTTTCAGTAAAAACAAATTTCAATTAAAAACTTTGTTCTATAGTGTGCATGTCAAGTGCTGCTACCCTATGTGTAGAACACTGAAAATTATTACAAACGAGGGTAAAATGACTTAATTCTGCTTCGTGTTTCCTTTTCTTAGGCATAATACAATTCCTGCAAGCCTTTTCCTTCCTTTCTTCCTCTCGTCTCTCTGCCTCCCCTTCAGATTGCTTGTCTTTATTCTGGCTTGATTGATACCTGAGCAAGTGAGAAGTGGCTCTAATGAACTGTTAAGCATTTAACAGTGCCTTGGTACAGTGTAAAAAGAAGATGCAGATCCTGAAACAGGCAGGCAGATGCATACAAGTGGCTAAGGCTGAATGTGCATCGTCAGCTTGGGGTTTTCTTGGGTTTTATTTAAGGCTTACCCATGCAATTGTAGCTTTCCAAACACATTTTGCTGGAAATGTAACGTACAAAAGAGGGTTGTGAAATGAAGTTTTGTTAGCAATATATGTTTAGGGCCTCGAGGGAGGTGGGGTATTTGGCCTAAAATTCCATTTTGGCAGCTTTTCGACATGTTATATGCATGGTTTTTTGTTTCGTTCCCTTTGCACCGTGGGCTTCAAGATTCTAACCAATTAATTCTGGAGAAAAAGCTTAATGTAGGCTACTCCTCAAGAAGGGGGCTCTATTTTAACATTCAGTAAACAGATAATCCATTAGGACAACAATATACATTGTGGCAAGTGCTATCCTAGGTTTTTTTTGTCAGCCCTTATTTACAGCCTTTTGATTTCCCTTCCCTCCTGGGGTGCAGTTTCAATCATTCTCCCTCCAATCTTTGTGCCCGTATTCATGGCAGGCTGAAAACAAAGTAAGAAAGAAGCTCGTACGCAGCGTTCCATTGGCGGCCAGTTCCTCCTCTATAGCCAGCAGCCGGTTGTATTTGGCCACCCTTTCTCCGCGGGAGAGACCTCCCAACTTGAGAAACCTGGCACCCAGACCAACAGCCTGCAACGAGAGAGGGCCCGTGGTAAAACTCCACACTCGGGGAAGTGAAGTCATTCCCAGTAATTCAACACGGTATCCTATGTCTAATTTAACACCCTCATCTCTCCACAGAGAGAAATGGGGGAAATAAAACCTCTCAGAGAGAGATTTGCCAGATACAAACAGTAATTTTTGCTGGTATATGAAATGAAATTTTATTTGCAAAAGATTAAATATAGTAGTGTTAAGAATTTTTGCTTAAAATATTGTTACTACACAGGAACGTTTTAAGTAACTCGCATTTTTTTATAAACTAATGCAAGCAAATGGATCATAACACTTTTGAATATACTCCCTGCTTTGGCAAATTTCCTGTGTGTTCTCTTTAAACTCAAAAGAATAACCACTCTCTGTGGGGAAAAAAAAACAACCCTCTAGAAAAAGCCCATTTTGTAAAATGTTGTTTCTTTCTCAAGCACAAAAAGGCTTTCTCCGTGAAAAATAGTACATGTTAAAAGCAGTATTTTGCAATTCTGCAGTTGAACAGCTTTCAGTACTTACCAGATCCACGAGGCTCTCATCTAAAGATTCTCCATCTGGACTTCCTAATATGGTAATATGTCTTTGACCTATATATAACGGGAGGGAAAACCTTCATTAGAGTGTATTTTATGTATTTGACACAGAAATTGTTTGGACCTCTCATTCTTTTTTTTACCCTTGGGCTATCCAAGCTTAAATACAAACAGGAGTAAAACCCACCTTACAAAAATGTAAACTATATTTGTTTGTTATGTTAAGATTCTGTTTTATTTTCAGATGGATAAGGGAACATCTAACATCCTGTCCTAGTCTCTGTCTCTCACTGATCTGTATGGTCAGGCTGTGCTATTTATTTTAAATGTGCTCCTCACTATAGTAATGATTTTTCTTCTCTTTGAAAAAGAATTTACCATCCTGACTGAATGAAATCTCTTAGTTGCTATTTACTCGCTTTGATACAGCGATTCTGGGTGTTTTTAAGGAACAAGAAAAACACTAAGCTATATTAAATTTGTCCATCTATTCCTTGGGTATAAAAATGAATAAACAAAATGTGATACAAAGAGAAATCTTACATACAAAGTTGCCCAGGTTCTTAGTACTGTTACTACAAAGGCTCAATAGTATGTAGTCAATAATCTATGTAAATGCAATTTTAAATAGTTTGTACTTGCTTTAATTTTTAAATTATTAATGCTAAAATTAATCAAAATTCAGATGAATTGATCACATCTCTTTTATTTTAATTCTGATATCTAACTTGGTATGCAGCATGACACTTAGCTGCAGTGTCAAAGGGCACCCACATTCAAAACATTCAGTGTATTAATTGACTACGGTTGGAGCTTTGAATGCTGTTTTAAGCTCCTTGACAGGGATCTGTGAATGAAAACTTGAATTTCAGTTTCTCCTGACAAGTGCTTTCTAAATTAGAAGTGTCAATAATTAAATAAAAAGATGTAATATTTATGGGTGTGGCTCGTAGGGTTTGGTTTCAGCCTTTCCCCCCTCTACTCACCATCGAGAATTCCAGTAAGTTCTATGAGGTCTGACACCTTGGTTTGGTTAATGTATTTCAGCACAACACCACTGCACATTGCTATATTTATGTTTTGGTCAGTTTTGAGTTTGGAAATATGTGTGGCAGCATCTTCAGCAATCAGGTAGCATTTGGAACCAAGGGACCAACAGATGCTACTCCACTGTTCTCTGTCCTGCATAAATGAATAGAGTAAACAACTGGAGTTTAAAAAACTAAACTGAATGAAAACCCCAGCAGAGGAGGTAAAATAAAAAATTAAATAATAATTTGGGTTTAATTATAAATATGCCCTTCATATAAGTAAGTTACATTTTATACTGTATTTTAAATTTGTCTGCCTAAGAAAAACATACCGCTTGGATTTTCCTTGGATTTTAAGATTTTGCTAGAAAACATAAATTTCAATCTGAAATTAACCAACACTATTTGCACAAAATATAGTTAAAAATAAATTAAATTAAGTGTAGGGATTTTCTATTTTGATTTCCTTCCTGAAATTTACTTCATTTTGATAGATCTCAAATTAAATTAAGTGTAGGGATTTTCTATTTTATTTCCTTCCTGAAATTTACTTCATTTTGATAGAATATAAAAAAAATTTTTATTGTTTTATTCAAAGGACTCATTTTTGTGTTCACATTTTAAGTGTCATGGTTGTTTGAACATAAAATAATGAACAGGAGACATAGACTCAATGGCAGGACCCATAGGGAACAGCAGAATACAACGCTCTCTTTTCTAGCAAAGCTCCATTTTTCAGGGTCTTTGTTTCTTTATTTTAATGCATTGTCCACATGGTAGACGATTCAGGCTAAATAAAGGACAAGGATATGTAAAGAATTCAAAGGAAGAAAAGTATGAATTAATTTGCTTGCTTCGTGTCCACAGAAGGCAAAGTTCTCACATTAAAAACATTTCTGCTTCATAATTCTGCCAGTGGTTATTCTTGGTCTGTGGATCAGACAGATTTTTGTACCTGTCGACTTGAAATCAGCATCGGGGCCATTCCTGTACGGATTTCAAGCCGGTGTGTTAAAGAAAATGAAGTTTTTGACACCTGAACAAATGTTTAAATTTAAGCACCAATGTGGTCTGGTGTCTGGCAATGAATTATTGAATTGGTACCAGTACTAATCCTCAAAGATCTAATTATCTGGGGCAAAGATGTGGCATGGGTAAGCCCTGGAGATCCGGGAGGAGGAAGAGGAGGAAGAGGAGGAGAGACATTTTTCTTAACTCTGTACTCTGTTCCCAACTGCACTTCACTGTAAAAAAAAACTGCTGATTCTCATCTTGCAAATATTTTCCTTCATAAGAATTCCTAAAGAAGTTTGCAGCCCTGGCAGGAGTGGGGAATAACCTGGTGTTTTGGAACATGGTTTTTCAGAGAGTCAGACTGAAACAGTACAGGGAGGCAAGGCTAACAAGGCTGAGGTAATACTAAACACAGTTATTCCGAAAATGAACTTTTAAAGTTCCAGCTAAGGACAAAATGAGATGGATTTTGAAGTTCATCAGTTTTAGAATTATTGATTCAGGCACTGGGCAGATTCACAAAGCCAGTATCTCTTTGCTTCTCCCTTCAATCACAGTCTTTGTGTTTTGTTCATGAAAATGAACTCCCTCTATGTATTTTTAAGAAGATAAAGTGCAATTTGACACTGAGAGCAAATTTTTATTAAGTTGTGCAACTGCAGAATCTTGGCCTACAATTGTAGGTTCTGCAGCAATTAAGTTTTTATTCTTTTTTTGTAATACATGGAAATTTAACCTTATGTATAAATGTATATATTTAATGTTATGCAATCTCTTTTATCCATCTGTAGTTTGATAACATGTTTAATAGTATTGTGCTTTATTGCTGTAGTTGATTTGCCACTAATTAACTTCTCTAACTTTGATAACAGAGGTAAATACAGGGTGTCTTACTCCCACTTCAAACATTCTGCCAAGCAATGTTGCCAAGTGACAGGACTTTAGTTATAAATGCCCATCACAAAGAATTGCAGCAATAGTGGTTTTTGGTGATTTTTTTGGCTGAACATACAACAAT
This sequence comes from Corvus brachyrhynchos, assembly GCF_000691975.1. Lineage (NCBI taxonomy): Eukaryota > Metazoa > Chordata > Aves > Passeriformes > Corvidae > Corvus > Corvus brachyrhynchos. The sequence continues at coordinate 2,507,121 of NW_008246065.1, forward strand.
GTTCAAATATTTTCTTCTCCAGCATATTATAATATAATATAATATAATATAATATAATATAATATAATATAATATAATA
>NW_008246065.1:2507301-2513758 GCF_000691975.1 Corvus brachyrhynchos
TAATATAATATAATATAATATAATATAATATATATAATACAATATTAGAATACAATATTGCATTACACATGACTTCTTGTAATACACTTGAATTTTACAGTTTTACCTTACAATTTGAATTGTGCACATAAGGAGGGAAATGTAATAAAAATAACAGTGGTTTAGCAAGTAAAATCAAATAAAAGAGCAATTTCTTTTAATTCTTTAAAGTATGCATACTGACTGTATTCTGTTCATGCCAGGATTATTTCCTATCAGAAATTATGTCAAAAATACAGAAAAATCTGGATATTGACAATAAAATATATTCAAATAAATTGTTAGATGCATTTTCTAGTGATATTTTTTGGTGCTTAAAGACTTGAAAAACAGAAGCTTTGTATTTTACATGTTTTGTAAAAATGAGAAAAGCTCAGTGATATGCCACTGAACAGTATCATCAGTTTTTAAAGGACTGCTCTGTGTCTTACCTCTTTTCTTAAGGGATCTATTAATGCAATAATAAAAGGAAAATTATTAATCATTTCCACATACATGGCAACCATTTCATCAGGACTTCTGAACGTTCCAGTGAGTATTTCATATTTTCCTTTATCCTAGAAGGTAAAAAGCGTAAAAGGTAGGAAAGTAAGACCCTTTTGAAAAGCAGGGTGTACACATCTCTGTTAAGGCAGTGGGCTGTGTGTGCTTCAAAGAGAAGGCATTCACTCATCTGCTTTACTCTGTGTCTGAGTTGTCAGCACATTGTTACAGAAAACTCTGCCTAAAATGACACTGTGGGTTCCAGTGGGCTCATGCCAAAGTCTCTGAACAATGCCACTGCCAAAGGAAGAGAGATCTATTTCAGCACTTTCTAGGCATCACTGCCAGTTTGACACTGGCATTATTATAGCATAAGGTTAGCAGTATTTGACATTTTTATTGAATATCATGTGAAAAAAAATCTCATTTTTCTCTTCAAAAACAAGAGGATTTCTTTTCCTCATTTTCACAAAGAAAATATCACTGGGGAAAGGAGTGCACCACCCTCAGTGCTCAAAACCAAGATACTGCCTTTCCCTGCCTCTTTCCCCTTTCAAAAAAAAAAAAAAAAGAAAAAAAAGACTAGTTTAAAATCACTATCACCATTCTGGGAATCACAAACTACAGCCTGGGAGGAATTTTAAGAACACATTGTGAAACTGTGCAGGATATCCACTGCCTTAGTGACTTTAACAGTTCAATAACAGAAAGTTACAGAATTACTGATAATTCAGTGGTTAAGATTTTGCACATTCTGGTATAAGGATACAGATATCACAGGAGAACAACTGCTTTCACAAAAGATATTGGTAATGGAATCTTTGGCACTATAGAACACCCAAACATGTAAAAGCTCATGAGGTACTAAATGGAAATGGAAGTTTCTTTTCCTGCTTAGAGAAAAACCTGATTGATCTTGGAATAAGGGGCAAGAACTGTAAGATTTCATTGGGACATAAATAGATTTTGTCAAATAAAAACATTAAAAAATTAAAATTAAAAAATTGATGCACAGTGAGATGGGCACTAATGTATATATAAACACACCATAGTAAAAGTACACGGAAATGTTAGGATAGTCAGAACAAGACAAGAGATGTAGCTTAATGTAATGGGAAAAAAGCAGATTCAACCAGAATTTATAAATGCAGAGATAATTCTTTCTGTTTGCTTGGTTAGTACTTTAAAAAAAATGGAGTTAGGAGCTAGTAGGTGAGTTTGCAACATAATAATAAATAATTTTAACAAGAGCTACGTTTATTTTAAAACCCAAGAAAATAGATATTGAAAAATAACTTACATAATCCATTAATTGATGAGCAGCACAATTTATTGCTAAGTACATGTCTGTTCCTAGCTCCAGACCTATATTTTTGCAAGCTGCTTGCATTAGGAGTAGCAGTTGTTCTAGATTATCATATCCTGTTGTCAGGCAGCCTAAGTGTGATATTCTTTTTAAGGGTGCTGGCTGAAAGCAAAACAAAAATAATCACTTTATTTACACACATATATATTATAAATATTTATATTCCTTTTTCATTGTCATTTCAGTCTGCATTTAGTCATCAAATTATAAATTTGTTCTCAGAAATCTCCTTGGCAGCTTTAAGGACAATTTTCTAGCAAAGAGGGATTATGAAGTGCTAATGAGTAGAGAGCCAGTAGTCCTTGGAAATAGTCTGGCCATGCAGATCTCAGTCTTGTGTGGTCAGTACTGGTTTACAAAATTATTTTAAAGGCACTCAACAACCACTGAGGTGTCATGAATACTCTTGTGCTGTGGACCAATCTTTTGACACAAAAACATATTCTGCTTTTTTAAACAGCTTTTACTCATTTATCCTCAACTACAACATTGATATTGACTCTATGGAGTGTTCCAAGACTTCTAGAAGAACAAATTTCATAGAGGGGAAATACCTCCAGCCCAGCTGCATGCAGTTGTCTGCTTCAGGGACAGTATTCCTGGACATGAGCCTCAAGCAGAGTTACACTGAGCAAGTATTTCACATGTCCTTCTGTTGTCAGTTTTTTTGTAGGTTTTTCAAGTACTGATTTTTAACTGTAGGGTCTGGGAATTTTGGGTTATAAAGATGCAGCAACAGACAGCAAAAAAAGCTGAAGTCTTCGTGCACTTCAGATGGAGGTTAAATCTGCAGTTTCATGTGGTTTTCAAGATGTCCATATGCTGTGCCTTGTTACATTCTATTAAAAGCACTTTTTATCTGTATAAAAAAATTTCTCTGTCTAGTTTTTACTTCCATAACCTAAATAAGCTCTTCTTCTTCACTGCCTACTTTGTAATTTCTTTTTTTTTTCCCCTTACAAAAAAGTTCAAACTCACACGGTGCTTTTATCAGTTTTAAATTCAGTTTCACTACTCTCTCCTTTAGTTTTCTTCCACTGAAATAAAAGGAATTTTTTTCAGAGAATCTAATGCACTGTTTCCTTGTGTGTATCTTACAGAAATATTCTACTTTATGATTGCAGTACATATTGTGGTACTAATATGGAAACTACCCACCAGGAAAACACTGGCCAGCATCTTAATGATGGTGAATTTTTTAGCAACAATAAAATAGGAAAGCTCTTCTTCATCCTTTCTTTTTTATACTTCACAACAGTAATGAGTCTCACCTGATAATATTTAAATCATCTCAGAATGAGGAGAAAAACCTGCATGGCATTTCCATCCCACTATTTGGAAAACTCATCAACAAACTACCAGTTTTGAAGGGATAAAAAAGATCATTTGAGTCATATAAAATACAGTCCTGTGCAATACTGTGAGTGCTGCCCTTTAGCTGCTGGTTTGTATCTGCCATTATCTATAACCTCAGACTGGACCTGGGAACTGAATGCAGCAGGATAAAGAGGGGAGTTATGCTCCCAGGGTTAGGAAACAGCACAGTCTGCAAGTCTTACAAGTAATAGTTTTATGGCCTACATGATCAAAAGGGCATGTTCTCTGCTGGTGCTGCAAAATGTTCAGTTGGATAAATTACCAGAATTTCTATATGAGAAAAATTACCAGATCCCAGAAATTTTCCCCTCTCTACTGTCCCCCAGGAAGGGATGGTATAGTCAGAAGAATCTAAATTATTATGTAAAATATGAGCCTTTGGAATATTTAAGTCTTGCCTTGACCTTTCCAAAATGGTGATGTAGATTAATGCTTCCTTTCTTAAGAACATTTTGGTTCCCTGCTGCTGTTAATACCTTGTTGAAGGCATAGAGTTAAAATCTCTTTTCTTACCGGAGCTTTCTTCCCCGAACTTTGTGCTTTTCCTTTCTTACTGTCTGCTTGTGGACCAGGCTGTTGGAGTGAAAGAAGAAAGAAATCAATTCCATGGAAAAATAAAAAGATGACAGAGACATCTCAGAAAGAAAAGATAAGATAAAAAGATTGACAGAATTTTGGTCAAAAGAGATTGTAAATATGTAAGTTAGGAAATAGCTTTACTTAATAGTTTAATAGTTTTATGTTGTGGTGGTTACTCATTTAAAATGTTTATTTCTATGTGGATATCTGTCCAACCATCATTTGGTTTTCAAGACATTCTCACCCAGCCCATCAAAAATACAGGGGATCTTAGAAATGAGAATCTAGACTCTGTACTTGGAGAAACCCAACTACCTTGCCTTCCAAAAAGCCCATGACACACCAAGACTTATTTACTACTACAGTAATAGTAATACTTTGAATAAAACTTGTTGCATGTGAGAGGTGTACCAAGATCAGAATATATATTGTATATTCCCCCTCATACTATTCACTCCCAGTATATTCCTTCAGGTAAACAGAAAGCCTTATGCTTAGGACAATATTTTGTTCTAAATGTTCTAATTTATTATCACCAAATGGCCAATGTTTTATTCATCTGTCAGAAAACAACATCTTCTGTTCTGTGTCATGAGCCTGTAACAGGCTAAGTGTTCCACGTGTATGTTTAAAAGGACAATGGTAGTAAAAAGATTAAATTAAGTACATCTCACTCTTAGAACACATTTTTATTGTACCATTTTGCCTGAAGGCTCCAACAGTCTTGTCAATTCTTTCTGAATATCCTGAATTCTTTCTATGCCCTGAAATTAAACAACAGTAATCTTCAAAAGGAAGTTCTATTAATTCATATTAGCAACTTAAATAAGAAGAGATATAACATTTATTCTAAAGGCAAATTTTAATATAAAGTCTTAAAAAAAGCCCAAACCTTTAACTCAATCTCTCCACCCACAAAATGCAGACAAGTGTCCAACAACAAACAGTTAGTAGCAGTGGAATGAGAAGGAATATTTGACTGTGGGATGTCAAGGAAAGCAGTCTCTTCCCCAAAAGTATCCCTTCACAAATCTAACAAGTAAAAAATATATGGGTCTGCATTTATATCTGAGAAGTGCAAAGGTGATAATCCCTGTTCCCAGTTGTGACTCTGCCTAAGACTTCCTAAGATCTGACAAGACTGAGTGCATTTACCTTCAGAATACTTCCAGGAAGCAGGAAAAAAAAAAATCACTGTCTTGATTTTAAACATTGGGGAACACTCCAATTAAATTAATTCATTGCTTTTAATGCAAGACTCTTTTTTTCTTTTCAGCTGAGCTGGTAAATGTTGAGTGCTAACTTTGTAAAGGACATTTCAGATTTTCTCAAACTGTGCCAGTAAAGGAATACTGAAGGGGGCAGAAGTCAGTCACAGCTGGCAACACTACAGGACAAACAGCTTCGTGTTCTGCACTGCAGCAAACACCTTCCTCCTCTCCCATGGGCACTGGGAGGCATCCTTTGAATGGGGCAGAATTAGTGACCTTATTAACAGCTCTGGGGGACAATCCAGAAAAGTTAAAGGAAAAGCAAAAAGAAAGAGAATCGAGCTCAGCTATTTTTTCAGGTCACCAGCACACAAAGTAGAAATCACAGCCCTAATGAAGGCATCTTGTGCAGATACATTCTTTAATGCAACACATGGCTAAACAAAAAGAGAGAGGGCTGATCCCATCTGTCTCACACATCCTTCTTGTTCTTTGTATTCCCTTCTAGTGTCACAATATCATTTTAGAGCAACTTATTCCCAAATATTTTATGCCTTCCTGTGAATTTGTTATGGCTTTTGTTGTTTTGTATGCTATATCAAACAACTGCTAATATTTATAATCTACTAATGCAAAATCTATTATTGTATAACACAATCCCTTGACATCCTCAATGCACTGATTTTTTTCCTCTATATAAACATACATTTTCAAATTAAATCTTCATGGTTCTCCTTTTAAATCATCTTTTCACTTAATTTAATGTTATTAGTGTTAGAGCTCTGCACTGACTAATATCTGTTAAAACTTTGGCCTTGCAAGCTAACAAAAAGATGAAAAATATAGTTTGTAAGGACTATATTGAAAAGACCTGTATACTTATGTACATATGTAGTTAGTATGATGTCTACAGAATACATTTACAAAAAAAAAGGAAACAGTACCTGTTTGAGTGATAACTCAACTGGTGGTATAAGCATAACTTCTTTCACTAATTTCAGTTTTGTAGGTAAATTTTTTTCACAGTTCAACAGAGTAACCATTGGGAGTGGTAGAATCATTTCTTTAGGTGACTCCTGTAATTGGGAGTGCCAGGTGAAAATAAAAACGTAAAACTCAGAATAATTTCTAATATATTTTAGTTATGGTACAGGGTACAAAACTGCTACAGGCAATGGTGTTAAGGGTGTATTCTATGAGGCAAATTTAATAACACTGTCACAACTGGCTACGATAATTATGATAACTGGGATAAAATAAACAAAATTACAAAGCCACATGTACCTGATCATGTTTCAGCAGTGCAATATATAAGTACAATGGGACACAGCTAATGGTGGCCCCAGCCTTTGCTATGGCAAGTGATGTTCCCCCAATGGCCAAGCTGCCACACAGCACGGGT
>NW_008246065.1:2514081-2519268 GCF_000691975.1 Corvus brachyrhynchos
GGGATGGGATTCTCTTTCACTAACACCTTCTTTACTACAAGAGAGACAGTAGTAGTTAAGTATTTCCTTGGTTCTAAACATATGCTTGTGGATCACAGTCATGTGAGTAAATATGATACTGTCATTTCAGTGTGTACTCAATGTATTAAAAACCAATAATTAATTTTTTAAAAACTTCATTTTGTCAGCCATTTTATATGGAATGACCTTACAAGTAAGCACAGTATCTGTCCTCACTTTGTTTCAAATGCATTTCAAGTTTGTTTCTTTTGGAGATCTTTCAGCCACTGAAATATGTATTTCTATTTATCTGTGTTTGAATCAAATAACATTATATCATTTTCAGGTTCCTTTCAAAAGCATGTTTTCAGTTTCCTTTATTGTGCTCCTTAAATGCTAGGATTTTGCATTAAAAAATGGAAGATTACATTATAACCTGATTGGGAGTACAAACACTTGAATTCTTCTAATAATTACTGTGAAAAAAGTTCAGGTCTATTACAACTGGAATTCCCAAAGAGAAAACAGGTCTTTTAAATATTACACATTAAATTTTCATAAGAATTTATTTCCCTTTCAGATAAAATAACTTTTTCCAAAATGCTGTAAACCAAGCAGTTCCCAGTAGCACTTACAGGGAGCACCTACTGAAGCTGCAATAAGTGGTCTGATTCCCAAAAATCACTGCACTGGGGACTGTTTTATATTGGCTCCAAATAGTCAGGCACCGAGTCTAACAGTAATACCACAGTTGATGTCACAATTAGTGAAAACATGTAATAGATGTATCAGCAGAAGCTTGACTGAAGTATCATATACACCACAGTGATATCTGGATGGACCTGACAACTGCAGAAGTTAAATTTCAGGTCAAAGGTGAATTTACTGTGCACACATTCAGCATATGAAGTGGGAGGTCTTTTACTGACAGCGTATGATAATTGCAACTAAACTGATAATAATAATTTGCCAAAATTTTCTGCCCGTCCAACAAATGACAACAACCCTTTTTTCTCTCAGTTTAGTGTATAGATGGAGATAACATATGGGCTTTTTTTCCCTTTGGGTTGTTTGGTTTTGGCCATGTTTTCTTACCTTGTTTTTCTAGTCTCACACTACTTTTTCCTTTTTCCTCTAGTAGAATGTTTGCTTACTTCCTTTTACTCTATAGTACCCTTCATTCCCATCTCATCCCCTTCTTTCTTTCTCTTTTGCTTTTCTCTGTATTTCCTCCTTTTCTCAGTGTTAGAAGGAAACTTTCCTTCCTCCTTCTTTCAACTGTTTTCAACTTCTATCTTAATTCAATTTCCATTTTCCTGCTCAGTTCTGTGATTTCCTTTTCTTTCTTTATCATTCTCATTTTTATTCTTCATTTACATCCTCCTCCATTCTTATTCCTCACTCTGAAGAATAATAACCTCCTGTCTAAACCAACTGTAAAACAAAGGCAGAAACTCTGTTCAACCAATACATGTGAATGATGAGGAAACTGTATTTTCCCCTCCCTCATTCTGCTGCTGAAACTGCTGTGATCAAAAAGGTCAGGAGAGAGTAACCAAACCCTCTGAACATGAGACAGGATGTGTTTTAGGACTTTAATCAGTATCTGTATTGCAGAAAATATCAAAATTAAATTAAGTAAACCTGGTTTTCCTCCTTTTTTTTGCTTAGGTATTGGGGTTGGAGGGCATGAAGAAGGGGCAGGAATAACTTTTGCTGCTTCTTCTTCCTCTCGCTTTTGAATTTCCTTTTTTTCTTCCACCTTTTTTGCAAAATATTCACTGAAGGAAGAGGCATAAAAATTACTGGGTCAAAATACTGTTAGATGTGATAAGCAGACACGTGATACAGGCTAAAGAACATGCTAGGAGGTAGACTAAGTGCATGTATTTGAGCTTCTACCACAGATTCACTGTGTGAAGCTGGAAAGTCCATAAATTTATCATATAATTATTTTTTGGTAGTCATCTGCAGCATTGATTAAAGAAAAAGAACCAAAAGCAAGTATCCCAGACCTTAGCACATGCTTTGTAAATCACTCTGGTTTTAAAGTCAGTTCTGAGAAGACAATCTGAGCATGAAGGGTTTATTTCCTTTGCATGGGCAGTAACAGATCCTGTTGTAACTTCATGCCATCCACCAGCCTGGCCTAGGTTGCTAAGCCAGCAGAGGTGAGCTGTACACTGGTTATTGTGTGGCTGCAAACTCAGGGCTGGCTGAATTTCAATTATATGCATATAGTGAAATCTTCACCCATGGGTCACAGAAAGCCAATTCAGGCAAACTGAGTATGTAAGATGCATAAAGTAGTGTAAACAATGCATTGAAATCTTATTTAGACTCACTTTCCAACCAAGTCCTTATTCCCTTTATCAAGGTTTTCTCAAATCTAGCCCATGTGGAAGGTAATTAGGTGTGTTTGCTACAGTCTGTGTTCAGTGTGGCAGCCCAAACCCGCATGATTTTTATATCATAATTAAGAAAAGCAGTAAATAATGTAGTGCAGTGGATCTGAGACAGACATGACATCCTAAGAATATTTTTTTAAAATAGTAGAAAACATTGAATATTCTATATATCTTTCATTAACAATGTAAATTAATGGTAAATATCGAATGCAATAATTTTTATAATATGCAGGACCTACCCAAGCATCTTATCAGCTTGACACTGGTCAGTAGACTCCAAGTCTCTCAACATTGTGTTCAGTGATTCATTGACCCATTCCACAGCAGTATGAACAGAGTCCTTTCTTTCTTTCTCATCAGCTTCAATTGTCTCAGGTAAAGCACTTTCAGGTATTTGAGAATGAGAAGCCATTATAGTGGAACAAATCCTCTGAAAAAAAATAAAAACCCCCAAGCAACAAAACAATGTAAAAAGGTTTAAAACACTATTTAGTTTCTAACTTGGAAATGTCATTTGAAAGACTGAGAAGTATGTCCTTACCAACTCTACAAGTACCTATCTCCAAATCTATTTGCTCCACTTGTCTTTTCTCATCCAGCACCTTCTTCTGAGACTCTTATACTTTGGTAATTGTAGACATTATTCAAGTTTTTTGACCAAAATTATAACTACATAAAGAGGCAAAAACCCTCTGGCAGATCTTCCTTATACATATATTATGCTACCAGAATAGAATGGAGTTATTTTAAGGACCATACAGTCATTAGGACACCTTTTATTGCAGCTGTTGGTAGCCTGTTGCACCATGATTCATCAGCATTCATGCTTAATGCCATCCCTCATGATCAGTTACTTTTGTCTTACTTAGATAATTTGAACCTATCTTTCTGTACTGATGAGGAATAAATGATATTAAGTAAATTCACTTAAGGAAGACATCATTTACAAATTTCCCACAGCTGCCTGCACTAACAGCATTAACTTTACATCCTGTGAATATCTATGAGGTTACATGTAATTCAAGAATTAAGTGAACCAGAGTTTAACTGAGGGAAAGTAGAAATAATTACTCCACAATAGCTAGAGCTGCAAAGATGTAACTTGAATATTTCAGGCTGGGGAAGAGATGAGCCATCAATTCTGCATTGCAGGTGCTAAATGGCTATGTTTGACTTTACTATCACCCACATCAACCTATTAGCTCAGTGTAAAAGAAATGCCTTCACCTATACTGTTTTTCACCTGTACTGTATTTTTCTGAAAGTGTCACACAAAGAGAAATATAAGGGTCTGAAAATTAAAGAAAAAGGTGAAATCAAAGTGAATGTATAAGGTTAGTATGGGGTGAAAGGAAAACCTATATGATCACTAAGACAGAAAAAAAAATTAATATACAAAGATAGACTATCAGATCCCACTCATAAAATATTGTCCAATTCACAGAAAATAAAGTTGCCATAGTTGCTGCCACTAACTTTTCACAGCACCTTTTTTTTTTCCAAGTTACAACACTCAACTGTTGAGTCACAGGGATTTATATCTTATCATAGAGATGGAAAATAAAACATTCCTTGAGATGTGAGAAGAACAGTACCTCTCCCAGATATTGTCCTAGTGAAATAAATAAAAAGAGAAGAAGCAGTTCATACCTTCTCATAGTTTTTAACTGTGCAGTATATTTCCACTTCTAATGTTGGCTGACCAACTCCATCAAGAACTTTTCTTCCAACCAATTTGCATATTACTGGTGCTTTTGAAAATTTAGAAAAGTAGTTAGCCTTAAATGAAGGAGAAAGAAGTCCATTAAAAGTCAATTTCCAGGCAAAGAGGCTTTTATTCCACGAAATATCTTTCAATCAAATCCACCACTGAACAAATCCATTATGGGTCCCTTCCAACTCAGCATATTCTATCATTCTATGTTTTATATGTTCCAGCAACCTTTGAGCCCTGTGAGAAAGGTGGAAACCAAGACTTCTGGTAAGTGGAGTTCTCTTTCTTCTTCCAACATGGTCTTTAATGGGCCTGATGAACTATCATAATTCAATATATTTGGGTCTCTGTTTGTAGTCAATAAACACCAATGTTGGTTTAAAAAAAGGATTACATTTTTACCTGAGCTTTCTACATACTTCCCTACTAGTTTCATTATTTTATCTGGTATCAGAGAGTCATCAAACCACAGCTTGCCAAATGGGAAAACCGCGAAACACTTAAGAGCTACAAAGAAGAGGAACATGCCAACTACCAAGCAAAGCAAAAAAGTTGTTACCAGCTCCAGTCCCTTCCACTGATGATGGCAAAACACTTGGAGATGGGAAACAGTGTAAGATGGAATGAAATATTTCAATTCCACAGCCACTCTCCCATCAAAGATCATACTAGAAATCATTTTTTCCTAAGAGTTGCTGGCAATTCCAGTACTGCCACTAATTGAGGTTTCATTAGGACTACTGTAAACAATATTTTGCCGAGTGGGAATAGGTAAAATTGGTCTGACTCTTGACCCTTCCAGTGCGGCCCATTTGCCTTTCATGAGCAGTTGCAGTGTGAACAGCACCCGGTCTCTTGCTGGCCCGAGAGCCATCACTGCTGAGCAGCGGTTTTGTTAAGGACAAACAGCAGTCCATCTGTGGACTACTTTGTTTTTTGTGTCGAGATAAGCAGCTAGCAGGGACACGAAGCCCGGCAGCTGCGGACATGTACTTGGCACAGCGTCCAAGTGCCACTGGCCACAAACACAGAATCACCGCCATCCTTGCGCGGGCCAGGGGGGAA
>NW_008246065.1:2519585-2524535 GCF_000691975.1 Corvus brachyrhynchos
GCCCTTTGCCTGGGCCCCACGTTCCCGGGGCTCTGCTCCCTCAGGAACACCCCGGGCTGGGAGCCGGAGTGGTTCGGTTTGGCCCGGTTTCCTCCTCAATGCCGCGGGGTGCTGGCGTTTGCCTCGGAGGCTGGTCATGGCCTTCCAAGTCAGGACGGCCCGAGCAAGCGCTCCTCGGTTTTAAAAGTCTCCGAGCAACAAAACTGTGCAAGATTATGGTCCTGAAAGAGGGACAGGATGTGGTTTGGGAAATGTCTGGTGGAGACGACGCTGTAAAACGCCCACAGTAACTCCTGCGTTTTAAAGCCCTCCGCTTTCAATGAAGAGAAACATTTCTCAACCGAAATGATCATTTTTAGTCTGCAATTTCCTACAAAAACTTTCACTTTGTTACACTGTTCACGGGTAATTTTGTTGAAGTAACTGAAAATGGAGATACTTAAAAGCTGTTAGGTGCACACTTCCCCAGCTCTAAAATCAATATGTGTGGACCTTTGCTCATTGTGTGCTCACTTCTCCAGGTGGGGTGATAATGAAGAAAAACCCTTAAGAAATCATTTTCTTTTCCTTTCACATCCTTTAGAAATACTATGCTAACTCTCCAGAGAGTTAAATCCTCTTTTTAAAAAGCTGTTTCCTCTGAAAAAGTTTCTAAACTGACACTACGTGTTCCCTGAGGAGAGTGGGTAGCGAGTGCCTCATTAAATTTTTTTACTTCAGGAGGAGTTGATGTGGTGGATGGCTCCTCCTTTGGGCACATAACTGCTTCATGAGGGGCTTGTGCAGTCAGAGGGCTGGGTGGCAGTAGTTAGGTAGTGCCAGATCTTTGTCACATGCACAGGCTTGCCCCAGAAAGCTCCAGTTCAGCTAAATATTCCTGGAAGAACAGGCTTCTGGAGGTAATGGTACTGGTGTGGCAGTCTCTGAGCACGATCATATGCTGGGTGATCCCACCCAATGTGAGAGCTGTGCCTTCTGATATATTTAAGTGCCTCTGTATCAGTTTCCCACCTTCTGGCCTTTAACAGCCTCTAAACAAAATGCATCATGAAGGAACATGTTGGAGATAACAGGGAGACTAGGGAAAATATAAGACTTCTCTGGAAGGAAATGGGAGAACTGATTGCCTAGGATATGAAGAAGGCTGATATACTGAATGACTCTTGTGCTTCTGTTCACTTGAACTGCTCTAGCTACACCACCCAAGTCACAAAAGAAAAAGTGAAGGACTGAGAGGACAAAGGGATAACAGTCTTGGTGGGTGAGAGAAGAGTAACTGATGTCATCTGCCTGGACTTATGCAAAGCATTTGCAACTGCCAGCACAACATCCTTTTCTCTAAATTGGAGAGATGGATTTGATGGATGGACCACTTCATAGATAGGTATTACCGCAGGCCTGGGCCCTAGGGTATATCACCATGTCCCGCAGCCATAGGGAGGAGGAGGAGGAGAGAAGATCCAGCAGGCAGGAATTGTGCAGCAAGATTGATTTATTTAATTATTTTACAAACTCTTTTATAGACTTTTTTCTTCATAGTCTAATTGGACAAGGGATCAGCCACCCCTTGGGGGTGATTGGCTAAAATCCTAAAACATCCATTGTCAAAATATTTTCCTACTATACCATAAACAAGACTTTTCAAGGTTGCAGGTGGCTTGGTTGTTTACATTCCCTGCTACCTCTTCTGCGTGAGAGAAAAATCTCTCACGGACTTAAAAAATAGCAAGAAAATCCTCGCTAGCAGCATTTTTGTATCTACAGATAAGGAATTGGCTGAATGGTCACATGGAAAGTTTTGTGTCAATGGCTCAATGTCCAAGGGGACAGCAGTGGCACGAGGCATCCTCAGGGGTCAGTGCTGGGGTTGGTGCTATTACACATCTTTGTTGGCGACAGTGACAGTGGAACTGAGGCACCCCCAGCAAGTTTGCCAATCATCCTGAGCTGACTGGTGCAGTCAACATGCTGGAGGGAAGGGATGTCCTCCAGAGGGACCTGGACACGCGTGAGAAGTGGACCCGTATAACCCTCATGAAGTTCCAAAAGGCAAGTGCAAGGTCCTGCAACTGGGCCAGGGCAATCCCAAGCACAAACACAGGCTGGGCAGAGAATGTGTTATGACTGGATTAGGGAGAGATGCCTCTGCCTGAATTCAGGCGCAAATGAGACCATATGATGGCAACATACAGATTTTATTTAACGTGGATTTTATTTAACGAGAAATGTGAAGGAGAGAGATAGAAAGAAATACGAACTAAGTCTCAGAGAAAGAGAGCAGAAGAGAATCTGTTGGAACTAGATGATCGATCTTTGAGGTCCTTCCCAAATTAAACCTTCATGAGATGCTAGAGGATGTGTGGATGTGTATTTTAACTTGATATTATTGTTATAATAATAATACTTCGTTACTGTCATACATGAAATCCCTATTTGTGCTTGGTCTTTGCATATTAAGTGCTTTAATTAATTAATTTTGAGTTAATTATTTTTAAATTAAATTTTACAATTAACCCATCAGCCCAGGTATAAAAATCCAGTTCCATTATCAGTGTTTTCATTTGTTTAAAGTAGTTTATTAATAGAGTTGCACCCTTCCCAGTTAAAATTTTCCCAGTAAAAAATCACAAACTTGCCCTTTTCAAACTTCAAACCACTGGTACACCGTAAGAGTTACCTTTCCTGTGTTTACTGTATACTTTTACAAGTGTTTTGAGGTGTGTTGGATGTATTTTAATACTTTTTGTAGGTGTTTCACTTGCATTTTGATTCCAAGGCCAAAGCTTGCGGGCTTCTAGAGCCTTGTTATGATCCCATCATTAAAATTGTCAGAAATGCTTCTGCCTGAATTAAGGTGCAAATGAGGCCATATGCCAAAGTCGGCAGTATGGGTTTTATTTAACAGTAAATGAGAGAGAGATAGAAAGAAATAGAAAAGAGGTGGGGGTAGACAAAGAGAGTGACAGAGACAGATTAGAAAACCTCACCACTGCGAGGATGCCAATGGCATTGTGTTGATGCTCTCCATCAGGGCTTCTTGGCCGTAAACGTTCCCTGAAACATGGAGTTGAGGGGATTGATCAACATACATTTGGGCCAGGTGGGAACACCCAGGTAGCTGCCCTGGTGGAGGGCAAGTTTGACACAGTCTCTTGCAACAGACTCTGGATCTGTTGCATCCCTTTGCATCACGTGTGCTGCTCTGCTGCAGGCCTCAGCAGTGAGTCTGGGAAGCGCTTTGGGGGTCTTTGATGGATCATGACACCTGCTCAGCTGCCCCTCGTGTGAATTTCCCGTGGATGTGGCCTTCCCAGGGTGGGGGGTTTTAGAGCTGAGCCAGTTTGTGTGAGGGAGGATGGGTCTTTAAACTACTTGTACACTGTAAGAGTTGTTTTTCTCACGTTCTCTGTATACTTTTACAAATGTGTTAAGATGTACTAGATGTATTTTAATTTTTTTTTTAGGGGTTTCTACTTTGCTCCTTAGTCTCAGAACCAGCTCCAAACCCCAGTTTCTAACAGCCAACAGCTAATTTTAGACCTTTAGCCGTTGGTCTGTAAGTAAGCTCCGTGGCAACCTGAATCTTAATGAGGGCATGTTACCACTCTTCCTCCAGCTGCTACTACCCCAACCCTGACAACGACGAGCTATTAGCTATTGGTAGACAGAGATGATCTGTCAAAAGGGAAGCTCCAATCACTTAGGACCAAAGGGGTGTGCCATGGGCGGTCTGTGGGCGGACTGGGGCGGAGCAAAGGTACTATAAAATAGTGAGTCAGCCTCCGAGCAGGCACAGAACACTGCAGATTTCAGCTCTAGTGCGCGGCAGTGCTGGGCACTTAAGCCTTACTCCTATTTAGGAGCCTTTAATAATTTTCCTTTGACTTTTGGATTTGCTAAAAGTCAGCCCAGCACTGCAAGTTTTCCACCAGAGGTCCAGTGCTGTTTAAGCCTAAAGATCTCTCATCCCTGCGCTCCTGGGGCATACCTCTTGAGCCACTAGGATCCCAAATTCTTATATTTTTCTGATTTTTGTAATTTTTCAATTTTTCTGTTCTTAATAAAATATTTTAATTTTTCTAAGAGTTGTCTCGTTCCTCATGTTTTTCAATAAATTAATCTTCTTAAGAGTTGTCTTATTTCTCAGAGTTACTAACACTATTTAATCTCCTTCTTTAGCTGCTTCTTATTCTTCTTCTGATCCCCATTATTCTTCTCCTTCTTCCTAGTGTTTACTTTTACTCCTCTTTCTTCTTCTACATCAACTTATTCTTATATTCTTTTTTGTTTTCTTTCTTTTCTTATCCCTGTTCTTATTCTTATCCTTGTCTTTATTCTTACTCTCATTCTTTCTCTCATTAGTTTTTTTTCTTGTTCTTAATCCTAATTCTCATTCTTATTCTTACTCTTCTTATTTACTACCACAATTTCTTCATTTTCTTCATCTTTGTATTATTATTAGTCCTATTCCTATTCTTTTTGTGGATTTTGTGTTTTTTGTGTGTGGGTTTTTTTTTTTCATTACTGCTACTATTTCTTAAAGCCAACTGCTCTCTGTTTTGGAAGAATTGTTTGGCAAAGTCGTGCAGTGGCCTGGGAGCAATGCCTCCTGTCTGTGCCCATTCCTCATGAATAAAATCCCAAAGGATCAGCACGTAGTTCTTTCAGAATGAGAGGAAATGGCCTTGGATTCCAGCAGGGAAGGTTCAGATTAAATATTCCAAACAACTTTTCCCTGACAGAGTGGTCAGAAATTGATTGCAAGAAGTTGCTCAGGGAGGTGGTAGAGTCACTGTCTCTGGAAGTGTTCAAGTCTTGTCTGGATGTGGCACTTGGGGACATGGTTTCAGGGTGATGATGGTGGTGCCAGGGTGAGGGTGGGACTGGATGACTTTCAAGGTCTCTTCCCACCCTGCAGAGTCTCTGGCCTTCACCGCTGAGCCACCCGGC
>NW_008246065.1:2525344-2527219 GCF_000691975.1 Corvus brachyrhynchos
CCGGGGCGGGCGCCGGCCGCAGCCCTAATCCTCGGGCTGTGGCGCCAGGCAGGGGCAGCGGAACAGGCTGCGCAGCATCCGCAGCGCCCGCCCGAGGCGGGAGGGGCGTTTCTTGCGGGGACCCAGCTGCTGGCTGAGGGCCTGGGCTCCCAGGTGGGGAGGCGAGGCACAGAGCGGCACTTGGGGGCACGGCTCAGATGGCCCGTGCTCAACCCAAGCCTCGCGAGGGGCAGGCACTGGGAGCCTGCCTCCTGCCAAACCTCCCAGCTCTCTGTCTCCTTCACGGAGCTCGAGGAGGCTCACTCCATCCCACTCGTCCTCCTCCCGCAGCAAGGGCTTGTCCCCCATGTTCTGTTCCCAGCTGTCCTGCATCAGGTCTCGGTCACTGTCATTTTCCCAGCTGGACTGAGCTGAAGGTCTCTTGCCATTCCTCTTGGAAATCTCCTGGCCAACAGAGACTTCCTCTTCAGAAAGCTCCTGGCCAATGGATTCTTTCCAATCAGACACTTCTTGGTAGCTACCAACATCTCCGTGGGACAGCTCATGCTTGCTGTATTCCTTCCAGTCAGAGAGATTCTGGGATCTACCGACTTGTCCCTGACAAAGGCCTTGCTCCGTGCCTTCTTCCCAGTCAGACACTTCTATGTAGCTGCTGGCTTCTCCTAGGGACAGCTCGTTCACAATGGATTCATCCCAGTCGGAGAGCTTGTGGTAGCTACGGGCTTCTTCTGGGGAGAGCTCCTGCTCAATGCAGGCTTCCCCTTGTGGATCCCTTCCTGGTCACTGGTGGCTTCTTCCAGGGACAGCTCATCCCCAATGGATTCATCCCTGTCGGAGAGCTCGTGGTAGCTACCAGCTTTTTCTGGGGAGAGCTCCTGCTCAATGCAGGCTTCCCCTTGAAGCCCTTCCTGGTCATTGGTGGCTTCTTCCAGGGACAGCTCCTGCTCAATGCAGGCTTGGCCTTTGAACCCTTCCTGGTTGTTCCCGTCTTCTTCTCGGGACAGCTCCTGCTCAATGCAGGCTTCCCCTTGGAATACATCCTGGTCATTGCTGTCTTCTTCTAGGGACAGCTCCTGCTCAATGCAGGCTTCCCCTTGGAACACATCCTGATTGTTCCTGTCTTCTTCTCGGGACGGCTCCTGCTCAATGCAGGCTTCCCCTTGGAACACATCCTGATTGTTCCTGTCTTCTTCTCGGGACGGCTCCTGCTCAATGCAGGCTTCCCCTTGGAACACATCCTGGTCGTTGCTGGCATATCCAGGGGACAGCTCCTGCTCAATGCAGGCTTCCCCTTGGAGCCCTTCCTGGTCATTACTGGTTTCTTCCAGGGACAGCTCCTGCTCAATGCCGGCTTCCCCTTGGAACACATCCTGCTCGTTCTGGGCTTCTTCTCGGGACAGCTCCTGTTCAATGCAGGCTTCCCCTTTGGAGCCTTCCTGGTATTTGTTGTTTTCTCCTTGGGGCAGCTCTGTGTGTTCCTCATGCTCGCACTGAGAAAGCTCAAGCTCCCCAGCCGAGTCGCTGTCCTCAGTCTCTTTCTCTGCCAGGACTGATCCCCTGTCTGCCTCCTTCTGCTGCTCACTGAGGGCTTGGGCTCTCAGTGGGCTGGGCGAGGGGCTGGGGGTGCAGCAGGGGCTGTGCAGGGCAGAGATGGGGCTCTCTTGCTTTTGTTCTGGAGCTGCTGCTTCTAGTTCTGCAGCCGTGCTTTGCTCCAGGTCCCTCTGTTGCTGTGGCTGCTGGCCTGATGCCTGGACCTCAAGCACAGCCTCTCGCACCACCTCATGGCTGATGTGCCACGCCAAGTCCAGCAGAGCCTGGCTGTAGCCTGGGGGGCTGTGTGGAGCAGGGACTGGGCTCTCTGGCGCTGCCGGTGGG
>NW_008246065.1:2527351-2528290 GCF_000691975.1 Corvus brachyrhynchos
GGCAGCTCATGGGCTGCCTCTCCTGCCACCTGGGTGCCCACGCTGCTGGGAGAGGTGGGCCCCTCCTGGGCATCCTCATCCCTCTCTGGGTACAAGGGTTTGTCCCAGATCTTGCAACTGACACCTTCTGCCTGTTGGGGCAGCCCCTGGCTGCTGACACTTCCTTCCCACTGGGGCAGCTTTTGGTCACTCCTGTCTTTTTCCCACTGGGGTAGCTCCTGGACATTGTAGTCTTTTCCTTGTGATAGCTCCTTGTCCTTGTTGTCTCCCACTTGGGGCAACTCTGGGGGGAGTCTCTTGTCTCCTTCCCATTGGTACATGTGCAGGTGGCCTCGCACATCTTCTTCCAAAGGAGACAGTTCCTGGTGTCCCTCCCCTTCCCACTGGGACAGCTCTTGGCATGTCAGGTCTTCTTGCCACTGGGACCATTCTTGGCATATCTCATCCTCTTCCTCCCATGGGTACAGCTCCTGGACTGTCACGCTTTCCTCCCAGTAGTACAGCTCTTGCTGTGTGCCATCCCCCCACTGGACTTTCATACCTACCTCCCTCTGATGCAACTCTTGCTGTGTCACAACTCCCCATGGGGAAACTTCCTGGATCGTCCCTTCTTGCCCTTGGTAAAACTCTTGGATTGTCACTTCTTCCCAGAGGCAAAGTTCTTGGCCACTAAGGCCTCCCCACTGGGAAAGCTCTTGATCCGAGTCATATTCCCACTCTTCGTCCATGTTGACAAAGGCCCCCTCCTCCTCAGTGTCCGACAGGGGCAGGCCTGAGCTGCTGCCTGCCCCCAGCCACTGCCCACTGAGGGCCTGGTCTTGCAGCCAGCCGGGCAAGGGGCTGGGGTGCTGTGAGTTGGGGTTCACCTTGTCCTCCTTCACGTCTGACGTCGTGCGGCGCACAGGGATCCCGGGAGCTGCTTCCTCCTGCGAGAGCGGC
>NW_008246066.1:0-17718 GCF_000691975.1 Corvus brachyrhynchos
TATGATGTCAGACTTCTGCCCTTTGATATCACAACCATACCTGCGATGTCACAGCTCACTCTGTGATGTCACACAGCCACCCTGTGAGGTCACAGTCCTATCTGTGATGTCACACCACCTGTGATGTCACAGTCCTGTGACATCACACAGCTGCTCCGTGATGTCACAGCTGACTCTATGATGTCATAAAGCCACCCTGTGATGTCACAACCCTATCTGTGATGTCACAACTCTGCACTGTGATGTCACACCAGCACCCTGTGATATCACAGCCTGCTTGGTGATGTCACAATTGCTCTATGATGTCATAGTCTGCTAGATGATGCCTGACCTCTGCCCTGTGGTGTTAGAGCCCAATCTGTGATGTCACAGAACCACTCTCTGATGTCACAGTACCACTTTGTGATGTCACAGAGCTGCTCCATCATGTCACAGTACACTCTCTGATGTCATACAGACATCCTGTGAAGTCACAACCCACGATAATCATTGCCCCAAAATCATTACAGATTTCCCCCCCCCCTTTGCACACCCGTTCTTCTGCCCTGTGGGTCTCTTTGGGGGTACAAAGGAAAAGGAAAAGGAAAAGGAAAAGGAAAAGGAAAAGGAAAAGGAAAAGGAAAAGGAAAAGGAAAAGGAAAAGGAAAAGGAAAAGGAAAAGGAAAAGGAAAAGGAAAAGGAAAAGGAAAAGGAAAAGGAAAAGGAAAAGGAAAAGGAAAAGGAAAAGGAAAAGGAAAAGGAAAAGGAAAAGGAAAAGGAAAAGGAAAAGGAAAAGGAAAAGGAAAAGGAAAAGGAAAAGGAAAAGGAAAAGGAAAAGGAAAAGGAAAAGGAAAAGGAAAAGGAAAAGGAAAAGGAAAAGGAAAAGGAAAAGGAAAAGGAAAAGGAAAAGGAAAAGGAAAAGGAAAAGGAAAAGGAAAAGGAAAAGGAAAAGGAAAAGGAAAAGGAAAAGGAAAAGGAAAAGGAAAAGGAAAAGGAAAAGGAAAAGGAAAAGGAAAAGGAAAAGGAAAAGGAAAAGGAAAAGGAAAAGGAAAAGGAAAAGGAAAAGGAAAAGGAAAAGGAAAAGGAAAAGGAAAAGGAAAAGGAAAAGGAAAAGGAAAAGGAAAAGGAAAAGGAAAAGGAAAAGGAAAAGGAAAAGGAAAAGGAAAAGGAAAAGGAAAAGGAAAAGGAAAAGGAAAAGGAAAAGGAAAAGGAAAAGGAAAAGGAAAAGGAAAAGGAAAAGGAAAAGGAAAAGGAAAAGGAAAAGGAAAAGGAAAAGGAAAAGGAAAAGGAAAAGGAAAAGGAAAAGGAAAAGGAAAAGGAAAAGGAAAAGGAAAAGGAAAAGGAAAAGGAAAAGGAAAAGGAAAAGGAAAAGGAAAAGGAAAAGGAAAAGGAAAAGGAAAAGGAAAAGGAAAAGGAAAAGGAAAAGGAAAAGGAAAAGGAAAAGGAAAAGGAAAAGGAAAAGGAAAAGGAAAAGGAAAAGGAAAAGGAAAAGGAAAAGGAAAAGGAAAAGGAAAAGGAAAAGGAAAAGGAAAAGGAAAAGGAAAAGGAAAAGGAAAAGGAAAAGGAAAAGGAAAAGGAAAAGGAAAAGGAAAAGGAAAAGGAAAAGGAAAAGGAAAAGGAAAAGGAAAAGGAAAAGGAAAAGGAAAAGGAAAAGGAAAAGGAAAAGGAAAAGGAAAAGGAAAAGGAAAAGGAAAAGGAAAAGGAAAAGGAAAAGGAAAAGGAAAAGGAAAAGGAAAAGGAAAAGGAAAAGGAAAAGGAAAAGGAAAAGGAAAAGGAAAAGGAAAAGGAAAAGGAAAAGGAAAAGGAAAAGGAAAAGGAAAAGGAAAAGGAAAAGGAAAAGGAAAAGGAAAAGGAAAAGGAAAAGGAAAAGGAAAAGGAAAAGGAAAAGGAAAAGGAAAAGGAAAAGGAAAAGGAAAAGGAAAAGGAAAAGGAAAAGGAAAAGGAAAAGGAAAAGGAAAAGGAAAAGGAAAAGGAAAAGGAAAAGGAAAAGGAAAAGGAAAAGGAAAAGGAAAAGGAAAAGGAAAAGGAAAAGGAAAAGGAAAAGGAAAAGGAAAAGGAAAAGGAAAAGGAAAAGGAAAAGGAAAAGGAAAAGGAAAAGGAAAAGGAAAAGGAAAAGGAAAAGGAAAAGGAAAAGGAAAAGGAAAAGGAAAAGGAAAAGGAAAAGGAAAAGGAAAAGGAAAAGGAAAAGGAAAAGGAAAAGGAAAAGGAAAAGGAAAAGGAAAAGGAAAAGGAAAAGGAAAAGGAAAAGGAAAAGGAAAAGGAAAAGGAAAAGGAAAAGGAAAAGGAAAAGGAAAAGGAAAAGGAAAAGGAAAAGGAAAAGGAAAAGGAAAAGGAAAAGGAAAAGGAAAAGGAAAAGGAAAAGGAAAAGGAAAAGGAAAAGGAAAAGGAAAAGGAAAAGGAAAAGGAAAAGGAAAAGGAAAAGGAAAAGGAAAAGGAAAAGGAAAAGGAAAAGGAAAAGGAAAAGGAAAAGGAAAAGGAAAAGGAAAAGGAAAAGGAAAAGGAAAAGGAAAAGGAAAAGGAAAAGGAAAAGGAAAAGGAAAAGGAAAAGGAAAAGGAAAAGGAAAAGGAAAAGGAAAAGGAAAAGGAAAAGGAAAAGGAAAAGGAAAAGGAAAAGGAAAAGGAAAAGGAAAAGGAAAAGGAAAAGGAAAAGGAAAAGGAAAAGGAAAAGGAAAAGGAAAAGGAAAAGGAAAAGGAAAAGGAAAAGGAAAAGGAAAAGGAAAAGGAAAAGGAAAAGGAAAAGGAAAAGGAAAAGGAAAAGGAAAAGGAAAAGGAAAAGGAAAAGGAAAAGGAAAAGGAAAAGGAAAAGGAAAAGGAAAAGGAAAAGGAAAAGGAAAAGGAAAAGGAAAAGGAAAAGGAAAAGGAAAAGGAAAAGGAAAAGGAAAAGGAAAAGGAAAAGGAAAAGGAAAAGGAAAAGGAAAAGGAAAAGGAAAAGGAAAAGGAAAAGGAAAAGGAAAAGGAAAAGGAAAAGGAAAAGGAAAAGGAAAAGGAAAAGGAAAAGGAAAAGGAAAAGGAAAAGGAAAAGGAAAAGGAAAAGGAAAAGGAAAAGGAAAAGGAAAAGGAAAAGGAAAAGGAAAAGGAAAAGGAAAAGGAAAAGGAAAAGGAAAAGGAAAAGGAAAAGGAAAAGGAAAAGGAAAAGGAAAAGGAAAAGGAAAAGGAAAAGGAAAAGGAAAAGGAAAAGGAAAAGGAAAAGGAAAAGGAAAAGGAAAAGGAAAAGGAAAAGGAAAAGGAAAAGGAAAAGGAAAAGGAAAAGGAAAAGGAAAAGGAAAAGGAAAAGGAAAAGGAAAAGGAAAAGGAAAAGGAAAAGGAAAAGGAAAAGGAAAAGGAAAAGGAAAAGGAAAAGGAAAAGGAAAAGGAAAAGGAAAAGGAAAAGGAAAAGGAAAAGGAAAAGGAAAAGGAAAAGGAAAAGGAAAAGGAAAAGGAAAAGGAAAAGGAAAAGGAAAAGGAAAAGGAAAAGGAAAAGGAAAAGGAAAAGGAAAAGGAAAAGGAAAAGGAAAAGGAAAAGGAAAAGGAAAAGGAAAAGGAAAAGGAAAAGGAAAAGGAAAAGGAAAAGGAAAAGGAAAAGGAAAAGGAAAAGGAAAAGGAAAAGGAAAAGGAAAAGGAAAAGGAAAAGGAAAAGGAAAAGGAAAAGGAAAAGGAAAAGGAAAAGGAAAAGGAAAAGGAAAAGGAAAAGGAAAAGGAAAAGGAAAAGGAAAAGGAAAAGGAAAAGGAAAAGGAAAAGGAAAAGGAAAAGGAAAAGGAAAAGGAAAAGGAAAAGGAAAAGGAAAAGGAAAAGGAAAAGGAAAAGGAAAAGGAAAAGGAAAAGGAAAAGGAAAAGGAAAAGGAAAAGGAAAAGGAAAAGGAAAAGGAAAAGGAAAAGGAAAAGGAAAAGGAAAAGGAAAAGGAAAAGGAAAAGGAAAAGGAAAAGGAAAAGGAAAAGGAAAAGGAAAAGGAAAAGGAAAAGGAAAAGGAAAAGGAAAAGGAAAAGGAAAAGGAAAAGGAAAAGGAAAAGGAAAAGGAAAAGGAAAAGGAAAAGGAAAAGGAAAAGGAAAAGGAAAAGGAAAAGGAAAAGGAAAAGGAAAAGGAAAAGGAAAAGGAAAAGGAAAAGGAAAAGGAAAAGGAAAAGGAAAAGGAAAAGGAAAAGGAAAAGGAAAAGGAAAAGGAAAAGGAAAAGGAAAAGGAAAAGGAAAAGGAAAAGGAAAAGGAAAAGGAAAAGGAAAAGGAAAAGGAAAAGGAAAAGGAAAAGGAAAAGGAAAAGGAAAAGGAAAAGGAAAAGGAAAAGGAAAAGGAAAAGGAAAAGGAAAAGGAAAAGGAAAAGGAAAAGGAAAAGGAAAAGGAAAAGGAAAAGGAAAAGGAAAAGGAAAAGGAAAAGGAAAAGGAAAAGGAAAAGGAAAAGGAAAAGGAAAAGGAAAAGGAAAAGGAAAAGGAAAAGGAAAAGGAAAAGGAAAAGGAAAAGGAAAAGGAAAAGGAAAAGGAAAAGGAAAAGGAAAAGGAAAAGGAAAAGGAAAAGGAAAAGGAAAAGGAAAAGGAAAAGGAAAAGGAAAAGGAAAAGGAAAAGGAAAAGGAAAAGGAAAAGGAAAAGGAAAAGGAAAAGGAAAAGGAAAAGGAAAAGGAAAAGGAAAAGGAAAAGGAAAAGGAAAAGGAAAAGGAAAAGGAAAAGGAAAAGGAAAAGGAAAAGGAAAAGGAAAAGGAAAAGGAAAAGGAAAAGGAAAAGGAAAAGGAAAAGGAAAAGGAAAAGGAAAAGGAAAAGGAAAAGGAAAAGGAAAAGGAAAAGGAAAAGGAAAAGGAAAAGGAAAAGGAAAAGGAAAAGGAAAAGGAAAAGGAAAAGGAAAAGGAAAAGGAAAAGGAAAAGGAAAAGGAAAAGGAAAAGGAAAAGGAAAAGGAAAAGGAAAAGGAAAAGGAAAAGGAAAAGGAAAAGGAAAAGGAAAAGGAAAAGGAAAAGGAAAAGGAAAAGGAAAAGGAAAAGGAAAAGGAAAAGGAAAAGGAAAAGGAAAAGGAAAAGGAAAAGGAAAAGGAAAAGGAAAAGGAAAAGGAAAAGGAAAAGGAAAAGGAAAAGGAAAAGGAAAAGGAAAAGGAAAAGGAAAAGGAAAAGGAAAAGGAAAAGGAAAAGGAAAAGGAAAAGGAAAAGGAAAAGGAAAAGGAAAAGGAAAAGGAAAAGGAAAAGGAAAAGGAAAAGGAAAAGGAAAAGGAAAAGGAAAAGGAAAAGGAAAAGGAAAAGGAAAAGGAAAAGGAAAAGGAAAAGGAAAAGGAAAAGGAAAAGGAAAAGGAAAAGGAAAAGGAAAAGGAAAAGGAAAAGGAAAAGGAAAAGGAAAAGGAAAAGGAAAAGGAAAAGGAAAAGGAAAAGGAAAAGGAAAAGGAAAAGGAAAAGGAAAAGGAAAAGGAAAAGGAAAAGGAAAAGGAAAAGGAAAAGGAAAAGGAAAAGGAAAAGGAAAAGGAAAAGGAAAAGGAAAAGGAAAAGGAAAAGGAAAAGGAAAAGGAAAAGGAAAAGGAAAAGGAAAAGGAAAAGGAAAAGGAAAAGGAAAAGGAAAAGGAAAAGGAAAAGGAAAAGGAAAAGGAAAAGGAAAAGGAAAAGGAAAAGGAAAAGGAAAAGGAAAAGGAAAAGGAAAAGGAAAAGGAAAAGGAAAAGGAAAAGGAAAAGGAAAAGGAAAAGGAAAAGGAAAAGGAAAAGGAAAAGGAAAAGGAAAAGGAAAAGGAAAAGGAAAAGGAAAAGGAAAAGGAAAAGGAAAAGGAAAAGGAAAAGGAAAAGGAAAAGGAAAAGGAAAAGGAAAAGGAAAAGGAAAAGGAAAAGGAAAAGGAAAAGGAAAAGGAAAAGGAAAAGGAAAAGGAAAAGGAAAAGGAAAAGGAAAAGGAAAAGGAAAAGGAAAAGGAAAAGGAAAAGGAAAAGGAAAAGGAAAAGGAAAAGGAAAAGGAAAAGGAAAAGGAAAAGGAAAAGGAAAAGGAAAAGGAAAAGGAAAAGGAAAAGGAAAAGGAAAAGGAAAAGGAAAAGGAAAAGGAAAAGGAAAAGGAAAAGGAAAAGGAAAAGGAAAAGGAAAAGGAAAAGGAAAAGGAAAAGGAAAAGGAAAAGGAAAAGGAAAAGGAAAAGGAAAAGGAAAAGGAAAAGGAAAAGGAAAAGGAAAAGGAAAAGGAAAAGGAAAAGGAAAAGGAAAAGGAAAAGGAAAAGGAAAAGGAAAAGGAAAAGGAAAAGGAAAAGGAAAAGGAAAAGGAAAAGGAAAAGGAAAAGGAAAAGGAAAAGGAAAAGGAAAAGGAAAAGGAAAAGGAAAAGGAAAAGGAAAAGGAAAAGGAAAAGGAAAAGGAAAAGGAAAAGGAAAAGGAAAAGGAAAAGGAAAAGGAAAAGGAAAAGGAAAAGGAAAAGGAAAAGGAAAAGGAAAAGGAAAAGGAAAAGGAAAAGGAAAAGGAAAAGGAAAAGGAAAAGGAAAAGGAAAAGGAAAAGGAAAAGGAAAAGGAAAAGGAAAAGGAAAAGGAAAAGGAAAAGGAAAAGGAAAAGGAAAAGGAAAAGGAAAAGGAAAAGGAAAAGGAAAAGGAAAAGGAAAAGGAAAAGGAAAAGGAAAAGGAAAAGGAAAAGGAAAAGGAAAAGGAAAAGGAAAAGGAAAAGGAAAAGGAAAAGGAAAAGGAAAAGGAAAAGGAAAAGGAAAAGGAAAAGGAAAAGGAAAAGGAAAAGGAAAAGGAAAAGGAAAAGGAAAAGGAAAAGGAAAAGGAAAAGGAAAAGGAAAAGGAAAAGGAAAAGGAAAAGGAAAAGGAAAAGGAAAAGGAAAAGGAAAAGGAAAAGGAAAAGGAAAAGGAAAAGGAAAAGGAAAAGGAAAAGGAAAAGGAAAAGGAAAAGGAAAAGGAAAAGGAAAAGGAAAAGGAAAAGGAAAAGGAAAAGGAAAAGGAAAAGGAAAAGGAAAAGGAAAAGGAAAAGGAAAAGGAAAAGGAAAAGGAAAAGGAAAAGGAAAAGGAAAAGGAAAAGGAAAAGGAAAAGGAAAAGGAAAAGGAAAAGGAAAAGGAAAAGGAAAAGGAAAAGGAAAAGGAAAAGGAAAAGGAAAAGGAAAAGGAAAAGGAAAAGGAAAAGGAAAAGGAAAAGGAAAAGGAAAAGGAAAAGGAAAAGGAAAAGGAAAAGGAAAAGGAAAAGGAAAAGGAAAAGGAAAAGGAAAAGGAAAAGGAAAAGGAAAAGGAAAAGGAAAAGGAAAAGGAAAAGGAAAAGGAAAAGGAAAAGGAAAAGGAAAAGGAAAAGGAAAAGGAAAAGGAAAAGGAAAAGGAAAAGGAAAAGGAAAAGGAAAAGGAAAAGGAAAAGGAAAAGGAAAAGGAAAAGGAAAAGGAAAAGGAAAAGGAAAAGGAAAAGGAAAAGGAAAAGGAAAAGGAAAAGGAAAAGGAAAAGGAAAAGGAAAAGGAAAAGGAAAAGGAAAAGGAAAAGGAAAAGGAAAAGGAAAAGGAAAAGGAAAAGGAAAAGGAAAAGGAAAAGGAAAAGGAAAAGGAAAAGGAAAAGGAAAAGGAAAAGGAAAAGGAAAAGGAAAAGGAAAAGGAAAAGGAAAAGGAAAAGGAAAAGGAAAAGGAAAAGGAAAAGGAAAAGGAAAAGGAAAAGGAAAAGGAAAAGGAAAAGGAAAAGGAAAAGGAAAAGGAAAAGGAAAAGGAAAAGGAAAAGGAAAAGGAAAAGGAAAAGGAAAAGGAAAAGGAAAAGGAAAAGGAAAAGGAAAAGGAAAAGGAAAAGGAAAAGGAAAAGGAAAAGGAAAAGGAAAAGGAAAAGGAAAAGGAAAAGGAAAAGGAAAAGGAAAAGGAAAAGGAAAAGGAAAAGGAAAAGGAAAAGGAAAAGGAAAAGGAAAAGGAAAAGGAAAAGGAAAAGGAAAAGGAAAAGGAAAAGGAAAAGGAAAAGGAAAAGGAAAAGGAAAAGGAAAAGGAAAAGGAAAAGGAAAAGGAAAAGGAAAAGGAAAAGGAAAAGGAAAAGGAAAAGGAAAAGGAAAAGGAAAAGGAAAAGGAAAAGGAAAAGGAAAAGGAAAAGGAAAAGGAAAAGGAAAAGGAAAAGGAAAAGGAAAAGGAAAAGGAAAAGGAAAAGGAAAAGGAAAAGGAAAAGGAAAAGGAAAAGGAAAAGGAAAAGGAAAAGGAAAAGGAAAAGGAAAAGGAAAAGGAAAAGGAAAAGGAAAAGGAAAAGGAAAAGGAAAAGGAAAAGGAAAAGGAAAAGGAAAAGGAAAAGGAAAAGGAAAAGGAAAAGGAAAAGGAAAAGGAAAAGGAAAAGGAAAAGGAAAAGGAAAAGGAAAAGGAAAAGGAAAAGGAAAAGGAAAAGGAAAAGGAAAAGGAAAAGGAAAAGGAAAAGGAAAAGGAAAAGGAAAAGGAAAAGGAAAAGGAAAAGGAAAAGGAAAAGGAAAAGGAAAAGGAAAAGGAAAAGGAAAAGGAAAAGGAAAAGGAAAAGGAAAAGGAAAAGGAAAAGGAAAAGGAAAAGGAAAAGGAAAAGGAAAAGGAAAAGGAAAAGGAAAAGGAAAAGGAAAAGGAAAAGGAAAAGGAAAAGGAAAAGGAAAAGGAAAAGGAAAAGGAAAAGGAAAAGGAAAAGGAAAAGGAAAAGGAAAAGGAAAAGGAAAAGGAAAAGGAAAAGGAAAAGGAAAAGGAAAAGGAAAAGGAAAAGGAAAAGGAAAAGGAAAAGGAAAAGGAAAAGGAAAAGGAAAAGGAAAAGGAAAAGGAAAAGGAAAAGGAAAAGGAAAAGGAAAAGGAAAAGGAAAAGGAAAAGGAAAAGGAAAAGGAAAAGGAAAAGGAAAAGGAAAAGGAAAAGGAAAAGGAAAAGGAAAAGGAAAAGGAAAAGGAAAAGGAAAAGGAAAAGGAAAAGGAAAAGGAAAAGGAAAAGGAAAAGGAAAAGGAAAAGGAAAAGGAAAAGGAAAAGGAAAAGGAAAAGGAAAAGGAAAAGGAAAAGGAAAAGGAAAAGGAAAAGGAAAAGGAAAAGGAAAAGGAAAAGGAAAAGGAAAAGGAAAAGGAAAAGGAAAAGGAAAAGGAAAAGGAAAAGGAAAAGGAAAAGGAAAAGGAAAAGGAAAAGGAAAAGGAAAAGGAAAAGGAAAAGGAAAAGGAAAAGGAAAAGGAAAAGGAAAAGGAAAAGGAAAAGGAAAAGGAAAAGGAAAAGGAAAAGGAAAAGGAAAAGGAAAAGGAAAAGGAAAAGGAAAAGGAAAAGGAAAAGGAAAAGGAAAAGGAAAAGGAAAAGGAAAAGGAAAAGGAAAAGGAAAAGGAAAAGGAAAAGGAAAAGGAAAAGGAAAAGGAAAAGGAAAAGGAAAAGGAAAAGGAAAAGGAAAAGGAAAAGGAAAAGGAAAAGGAAAAGGAAAAGGAAAAGGAAAAGGAAAAGGAAAAGGAAAAGGAAAAGGAAAAGGAAAAGGAAAAGGAAAAGGAAAAGGAAAAGGAAAAGGAAAAGGAAAAGGAAAAGGAAAAGGAAAAGGAAAAGGAAAAGGAAAAGGAAAAGGAAAAGGAAAAGGAAAAGGAAAAGGAAAAGGAAAAGGAAAAGGAAAAGGAAAAGGAAAAGGAAAAGGAAAAGGAAAAGGAAAAGGAAAAGGAAAAGGAAAAGGAAAAGGAAAAGGAAAAGGAAAAGGAAAAGGAAAAGGAAAAGGAAAAGGAAAAGGAAAAGGAAAAGGAAAAGGAAAAGGAAAAGGAAAAGGAAAAGGAAAAGGAAAAGGAAAAGGAAAAGGAAAAGGAAAAGGAAAAGGAAAAGGAAAAGGAAAAGGAAAAGGAAAAGGAAAAGGAAAAGGAAAAGGAAAAGGAAAAGGAAAAGGAAAAGGAAAAGGAAAAGGAAAAGGAAAAGGAAAAGGAAAAGGAAAAGGAAAAGGAAAAGGAAAAGGAAAAGGAAAAGGAAAAGGAAAAGGAAAAGGAAAAGGAAAAGGAAAAGGAAAAGGAAAAGGAAAAGGAAAAGGAAAAGGAAAAGGAAAAGGAAAAGGAAAAGGAAAAGGAAAAGGAAAAGGAAAAGGAAAAGGAAAAGGAAAAGGAAAAGGAAAAGGAAAAGGAAAAGGAAAAGGAAAAGGAAAAGGAAAAGGAAAAGGAAAAGGAAAAGGAAAAGGAAAAGGAAAAGGAAAAGGAAAAGGAAAAGGAAAAGGAAAAGGAAAAGGAAAAGGAAAAGGAAAAGGAAAAGGAAAAGGAAAAGGAAAAGGAAAAGGAAAAGGAAAAGGAAAAGGAAAAGGAAAAGGAAAAGGAAAAGGAAAAGGAAAAGGAAAAGGAAAAGGAAAAGGAAAAGGAAAAGGAAAAGGAAAAGGAAAAGGAAAAGGAAAAGGAAAAGGAAAAGGAAAAGGAAAAGGAAAAGGAAAAGGAAAAGGAAAAGGAAAAGGAAAAGGAAAAGGAAAAGGAAAAGGAAAAGGAAAAGGAAAAGGAAAAGGAAAAGGAAAAGGAAAAGGAAAAGGAAAAGGAAAAGGAAAAGGAAAAGGAAAAGGAAAAGGAAAAGGAAAAGGAAAAGGAAAAGGAAAAGGAAAAGGAAAAGGAAAAGGAAAAGGAAAAGGAAAAGGAAAAGGAAAAGGAAAAGGAAAAGGAAAAGGAAAAGGAAAAGGAAAAGGAAAAGGAAAAGGAAAAGGAAAAGGAAAAGGAAAAGGAAAAGGAAAAGGAAAAGGAAAAGGAAAAGGAAAAGGAAAAGGAAAAGGAAAAGGAAAAGGAAAAGGAAAAGGAAAAGGAAAAGGAAAAGGAAAAGGAAAAGGAAAAGGAAAAGGAAAAGGAAAAGGAAAAGGAAAAGGAAAAGGAAAAGGAAAAGGAAAAGGAAAAGGAAAAGGAAAAGGAAAAGGAAAAGGAAAAGGAAAAGGAAAAGGAAAAGGAAAAGGAAAAGGAAAAGGAAAAGGAAAAGGAAAAGGAAAAGGAAAAGGAAAAGGAAAAGGAAAAGGAAAAGGAAAAGGAAAAGGAAAAGGAAAAGGAAAAGGAAAAGGAAAAGGAAAAGGAAAAGGAAAAGGAAAAGGAAAAGGAAAAGGAAAAGGAAAAGGAAAAGGAAAAGGAAAAGGAAAAGGAAAAGGAAAAGGAAAAGGAAAAGGAAAAGGAAAAGGAAAAGGAAAAGGAAAAGGAAAAGGAAAAGGAAAAGGAAAAGGAAAAGGAAAAGGAAAAGGAAAAGGAAAAGGAAAAGGAAAAGGAAAAGGAAAAGGAAAAGGAAAAGGAAAAGGAAAAGGAAAAGGAAAAGGAAAAGGAAAAGGAAAAGGAAAAGGAAAAGGAAAAGGAAAAGGAAAAGGAAAAGGAAAAGGAAAAGGAAAAGGAAAAGGAAAAGGAAAAGGAAAAGGAAAAGGAAAAGGAAAAGGAAAAGGAAAAGGAAAAGGAAAAGGAAAAGGAAAAGGAAAAGGAAAAGGAAAAGGAAAAGGAAAAGGAAAAGGAAAAGGAAAAGGAAAAGGAAAAGGAAAAGGAAAAGGAAAAGGAAAAGGAAAAGGAAAAGGAAAAGGAAAAGGAAAAGGAAAAGGAAAAGGAAAAGGAAAAGGAAAAGGAAAAGGAAAAGGAAAAGGAAAAGGAAAAGGAAAAGGAAAAGGAAAAGGAAAAGGAAAAGGAAAAGGAAAAGGAAAAGGAAAAGGAAAAGGAAAAGGAAAAGGAAAAGGAAAAGGAAAAGGAAAAGGAAAAGGAAAAGGAAAAGGAAAAGGAAAAGGAAAAGGAAAAGGAAAAGGAAAAGGAAAAGGAAAAGGAAAAGGAAAAGGAAAAGGAAAAGGAAAAGGAAAAGGAAAAGGAAAAGGAAAAGGAAAAGGAAAAGGAAAAGGAAAAGGAAAAGGAAAAGGAAAAGGAAAAGGAAAAGGAAAAGGAAAAGGAAAAGGAAAAGGAAAAGGAAAAGGAAAAGGAAAAGGAAAAGGAAAAGGAAAAGGAAAAGGAAAAGGAAAAGGAAAAGGAAAAGGAAAAGGAAAAGGAAAAGGAAAAGGAAAAGGAAAAGGAAAAGGAAAAGGAAAAGGAAAAGGAAAAGGAAAAGGAAAAGGAAAAGGAAAAGGAAAAGGAAAAGGAAAAGGAAAAGGAAAAGGAAAAGGAAAAGGAAAAGGAAAAGGAAAAGGAAAAGGAAAAGGAAAAGGAAAAGGAAAAGGAAAAGGAAAAGGAAAAGGAAAAGGAAAAGGAAAAGGAAAAGGAAAAGGAAAAGGAAAAGGAAAAGGAAAAGGAAAAGGAAAAGGAAAAGGAAAAGGAAAAGGAAAAGGAAAAGGAAAAGGAAAAGGAAAAGGAAAAGGAAAAGGAAAAGGAAAAGGAAAAGGAAAAGGAAAAGGAAAAGGAAAAGGAAAAGGAAAAGGAAAAGGAAAAGGAAAAGGAAAAGGAAAAGGAAAAGGAAAAGGAAAAGGAAAAGGAAAAGGAAAAGGAAAAGGAAAAGGAAAAGGAAAAGGAAAAGGAAAAGGAAAAGGAAAAGGAAAAGGAAAAGGAAAAGGAAAAGGAAAAGGAAAAGGAAAAGGAAAAGGAAAAGGAAAAGGAAAAGGAAAAGGAAAAGGAAAAGGAAAAGGAAAAGGAAAAGGAAAAGGAAAAGGAAAAGGAAAAGGAAAAGGAAAAGGAAAAGGAAAAGGAAAAGGAAAAGGAAAAGGAAAAGGTGCCTTGATCTGAGCAGGGCTCTTTCTCTGATTTCCTTTGGAGCAGGGATCAAAGGCTCTCCCCAGAATCCTTCCGTGCTGCCTGCAGGTGCTGCCATCCCTCAGATGTGTTGGAATTCCAGAGGATGAGGCCACGGCGTGTCCCAATGGTGCCTTGGTTCCATGGGCCCCGCAGTGTAACCATGGTGTCCTTGGCTCTGCAGTGGCACCATGGACCCTTCATTCCATGAGGCCCCCCAGTGTGGCAATGGTCCCTTGAGTCCAGGAGGCCCCACAAGGTCCCAATGGTGCCTTGGTTCCCTGGCCCCGCACTCTCACAATGCTCTCCTTGGCTGCACAAGGTCCCGCAGTGGCACAAGGGTTTCATTTTCCCCTTGATTTCTTTTAGCTTTCTTTCTTTCTTCACTTTCTTCATTTTTCATCTTTTTTCTTTCTTTTTCCTATTTTTTTTCTTGCTTTCTGTCTTTCTTCTTTCTTTCTTTTCTTCTCTTATTTTTTCTTGTCTTTTTTTTCTTTTTTCTTTCTTTTTTGATGCTTTCTTTCCTTTTTTTTTTAAAGCTTTTTTTTTCACGTGACTTAGTCTTTCTTTCTTCTCTTTTCCTTCACACTTTAAATTTTCTTGTTAATTTCTTTTTAGTTTTTTTCCTTCTTTTTTCTTTCCTTCATTTTTTTACGTTTTTTCTTTTTTTTTTGTTGCTTTCTGTCTTTCGTCTTTCTTTCTTTTTTTGCTTTCTTTGTTTCTCTTGTACTTTTATTTTTTCTCGTGTCTTTCTTTCTGTCATTTTCTTTCTTCCTGGTTTCTTTCTTTCTTCTTTTTTTGACTTTTCTTAACATTTATTTTCTTGATGGTTTCATGTTTTCAGTCGTTCTTTTTATCTTCCTTTCCTTCTTTCATTTTTATTATCTTTTTGCTTTCTTCTTGCTTCCTTCATTTTTGAATATTTTTCTGGGTTTTTTTTATTGTTTCTTGCTGCTTTCTTCTTCATTTCTTTTTTTAAATTTTTCTTCTTGGTACCACGTTATTGAGTCTTTCTTTCTTTTATCTTTATCTTTTCTTTGCTTTTTAAATTTTCGTGCTGATTTCTTTTAGCTTTCTTTCTTTCTTCATTCTTTTATTGTTTTTTCTTTCTTTTAATGTTTTTTTGTTGCTTTCTGTCGTCCTTTCTCTTTTTGCTTTCTTTCTTTTCTTCTTTTGTTTTATTCTTGTGTCTTTCTTTCTGTTCTTTTTTTCTTCCTTGCTTCTTTCTTTCTTCTTTTTTTTTCTTTTTCTTTTATTTTCCTGTTGGTTTCATGTTATGTACTCTTGCTTTCTTTGTTTACTTCTTTGTTTCTTTCTTCTTTTCTTTTTTCTTCACTTTTTTCATTTTCTTGTTAATTTTTCTTTCTTTCCCTTCCTTCCTTCCTTCCTTCCTTCCTTCCTTCCTTCCTTCCTTCCTTCCTTCCTTCCTTCCTTCCTTCCTTCCTTCCTTCCTTCCTTCCTTCCTTCCTTCCTTCCTTCCTTCCTTCCTTCCTTCCTTCCTTCCTTCCTTCCTTCCTTCCTTCCTTCCTCTTTCCTTTTTTCTTCCATTTTTACTATCTGCTTGCTTGCTTGCTTGCTTCTTTTTTTAATGATTTTTCTTTCTTTTTAAAAATCTTTTTCTTGTTGCTTTCTTCTTTCTTTTTTCCCCTTTTCTTGTTGGTTTCATGTTATTGACTCTTTCTTTCTTTCTTCTTTTCTTCACTTTTTCCATTTTCTTGTTGGTTTCTATCTTTTCAATTCTTTTTTCTTTCTTTTCTTCTTCCTTCCTTCCTTTCCTGCTTTCTTCCTTTCATTTTTATATCTTTTTGCTTTCTGTTTCTGTTTCTTGTTGCTTGCTTTTTCTTTCTTCTTTTCTTTTTCCTTCTCTTTTTTCATTTTCTTTGTTGATTTCTGTCTTTTGATGTTTCCTTTCTTTCATTCTTTCCTTTTTGTTTCATTTTTTTATCTTTTTGCTTTCTTTCTTTTCCTCTTTCTTGTTGCTTGCTTTCTTCTTTTCTTGTTTCTTTCTGTCTTCTTTTTTCTTTCATTTTTGTTTTTATCTTTCTGCTTTCATTTTTTCTATCTTTCTTCATTTTTTATATTTTTTCTATCCTTTTCTTTCTTTTTTTTGTTTCTTGTTGCTTTCTTTCTTATTTTTTTATTTTTTCTTCTTGGTTTCACATTATTGAGTCGCTTTTTCATCTTTTATTTTTCTTCACTTTTTACATTTTTTTGTTCATTTCTTTTAGCTTGCTTTCTTTCTTCATTGTTTTATCTTTTCTCTTTTTTATATTCCTGTTTTTTTTGTTGTTGCTTGCTGTCTTTCTTCTTTCATTCTTTTTTGCTTTTTTTCTTTCTATTTTTCTTTTTATTTATCTTGTGTATATATTTCTGGGGGATTTTTTCTTTCTTTCTTGTTTCTTTCATTTGTTTTTGTTTTCTTGTTGCTGTCTTCTTTCTTTTGTTTGGGTTTTTTTTTCATTTTGCTTGTTCATGTCACATTATTGAGTCTTTTCTTTTTTTCTCCTCTCCTTTTTCATTTTCTTGTTGATTTCTGTCTTTTCATTTCCTCCTTTCTTTCTTTCCTGCTTTCTCGCTTTCATTTTTATATCTTTTTGCTTTCTTTTCCTGTTTCTGTTTCTTGTTGCTTTCTTTCTTTTTTTCTTTTTTCTTCTCTTTTTGATTTTATTGATTTCTATCTTTGATTTTCTTTCTTTCTTTTATTCTTTCTTTCATCTTTTTGCTTTTTCTTTATCTCTTTCTTGTTTCTTTCTTTCTTCTTTTCTTTTCTACTTTTCTTTCTCTTTTTTCTTTTCTTATTGCTTTTTTTCTTCTTTCTTTCATTCATTTTCTTTCATTTTTTAGTTTTTTCTTTTTCTTTTTTTATTTTCTGTTGCTTTCTTCTTTTTTTTTTTTCATTCATTCTTCTCGGTTTCACATTATTGAGTATTTTTTTCATCTTTTATACTTCTTTCCTTTGTTCATTTTCTTGTTGATTTCTTGCAGTTTTCTTTCTTTATTTATTTCCTTCTTCATTTTTTAATAGTTTTTCTTTATTTTACTTTTTTTGGGTTTTGTTGCTTTCTCTCTTTCTTCTTTCTTCTTTTTTTGCTTTCTTCATTTACTTTTTTCTTTGTGCCGTTCTTTCTGTTCTTTTCTTTCTTCCTTCCGTGTTTCTGTCTTTCTCTTTTCCTTTTTCTTGTTGGTTCACATTACTGAGTCTTTCTTTCTTTCTTCATTTTTTTAATCTTTTTTTTAACTTTTTTGGGGGTTTTTTGTTGCCTTCTTCTTTCTTTCTTTTTTTGCTCTCTTTCTTTCTAATTAATTATTATTGTGTCTTTCTTTTTATTCTCTTTTTTTTCTTCCTTGTTTCATTCTTTCTTCTTTTTTTCTTTTTTTTTCTCTTTATGTTATATTCTTGTTGGTTTCAGGGTATTTAGTCTTTGTTTCTTTCTTCTTTCCTTTTTTCTTCTCTTTTTCCATTTTCTTGTTGATTTCTGCCTTTTGATTTTCTTAGTTTCATTCCTTCCTTTCCTTCATTTTTATTATCTTTTTGCTTGCTTGCTTTCTTCATTCTTTATGGTTTTTTCTTTCGATTCTTTCTCTTTTTTTCTTGTTGCTTTCTTCTTTCCTCCTTTTTTCCCATTTTTCTTCTTGGTTTCACGTTATTGAGTCTTTCCTGCTTGGTTGCCTTCTTTTTGTCTTTTTCCTTTTTCCCTTATTGAATCCTTTTTTTCTTTCTTTCTTCATTTTAAAACCTTTTAATCTCTTTTTTCTGTTTTTTTGTTGCTTTCTGTCTTTCTTCTCTTTTTTTTACTTTTATTTTTTTGTGTCTTTCTTTCTCTTCTTTTTTTCTTTCTTCATTCCTTTTTTTCTTTTCTTTAATTTTCTTGTTGGTTTCATGCTATTTAGTTTTGCTTTCTTCCTTTTACTTTTCTTTTTTCATGACTTTCATTTTCTTTTTTATATCTATCTCCAAAAAACTTCAAGAGTGGACCCTCGAAAGCAGTTGCGGGAAAAGCTGCAAGTCGGGGGAAAGGACTCACACGCAGGCAGAGAGACTCCTCTTCCTAAATGGACTGAACAATATTTGGAAGTGGGCGGCTGTCTCGTTGTGATAATGTTTTCATAGCATGAGCAAGAAGAGACTTCTCTTTCTAAATGGACTGAACAAGGTTATTATGGAAGTGGTAAACAGACTGAACATCTTAAGGGTTGTCTTTTTACATTGTCAGTGGGAGAAGGGAGGAAGGTGGGGGGAGGAGGAGAGTTCTGAAGGTGGTATAATTTTTCTTTCCTCTTTTAGGTCTGTTAATAAACTTCTTTATATTCTTTCAAGTTTGGTGCCTGCTTTGCATTTCTCCTAATTCTTATCTCACAGAAGATAAACAGTAATGAGTATTTTGGACCAAACCACTACACTTTCTAATTAATTTTTCATATGTCTTTCTTTTTATTCTCTTTTTTTTTCTTCCTTGTTTCATTCTTTTTTTCTTTTTTTCTTTTTTTTTTCTTTTCCTGTTACATTCTTGTTGGTTTCATGTTATTTAGTCTTTCTTTCTTTCTTTCTTCTTTCCTTTTTTCTTCTCTTTTTCCATTTTCTTTTTGATTTCTGTCTTTTGATTTTCTTAGTTTCTTTCCTTCCTTTCCTTCATTTTTATTATCTTTTTGCTTGCTTGCTTGATTCATTCTTTATCTTTTTTTCTTTCGATTCTTTCTTTTTTTTTCTTGTTGCTTTCTTCTTTCCTCCTTTGTTCCCATTTTTCTTCTTGGTTTCACGTTATTGAGTCTTTCCTGCTTGGTTGCTTTCTTTTTGGCTTTTTCCTTTTTCCTTTATTGAATCCTTTTTTTCTTTCTTTCTTCGTTTTAAAACCTTTTAATCCCTTGTTTCTGTTTTTTTCTTGCTTTCTGTCTTTCTTCTTTCTTTTTCTCTTTTATTTTTTCTTGTGTCTTTCTTTCTGTTCCTTTTTTCTTTCTTCATTCCCTTTTTTTCCTTTTCTTTAATTTTCTTGTTGGTTTCTGTTATTTAGTCTTGCTTTCTTCCTTTTTCTTTTCTTTTTTCATCACTTTCATTTTCTTTTTTATATCCGTCTTTTGACTTTCTTTCTTTCTTTCTTTCTTTCTTTCTTTCTCTTTAATTTTTATTATATTTTGCTTGCTTCCTTCATTTTTAATGCTTTTTCTTTCTTTATCTTTTCTTTTTTATTATTTCTCATTTCTTTGTTTCTTTCCTTCTTTTTCCTTTCTTCTATTTTACTTTTCTTCCTCCTTTTGTTGTTGATTCCGGCCGGCCTGCCTTCCTTCCTTCCTTCCTTCCTTCCT
>NW_008246067.1:0-8794 GCF_000691975.1 Corvus brachyrhynchos
CTCTCTGGAGCCAGCCATCCTGACAGTTTTTACCCCATGAACTGTGCACCTGTCCAAGCCCTGAGCAGCCAGTTTCTTCCAAAAAATGCTGTGGGAAAAGTTGAGTAGTGTCCTGTAGGTCTGTCTCCCATCTCACCTGAAAACTGAGCAGGTGAGTTGAGGACTCACAGATATCTATTTTTCTAGAGGTTAAAATCTTTATAAACATTCTTTCCCATTCTCTTGCCTTCCCTGCTGATGTTGTATTTGCTCATTTTATAAAGTCTGTCATCTGGAAATTTATATAGTCTACATGTAAAAGCATAGCCCTGTCATTCCTAATGATATTGGAACTAATCAGAGCTATTTCCCAAAAATCTCTGAGCATGATTAAACAGAGCACACTAAGGAATTTTTCATGCAGATTGGGAGACTGTTCAAAGCACTGTCAAAGTAAAGATTCTACTTCAAAGAGAACAGATGGGAAATGTATATTTGATTTCCACATGGAATGGAATGAGGAACTGAATTGTCCCTGGACCAGCCCTAAGCTGGAGGCAGGATCGATAGTACTGAACTTCCAGGTATGTCTGTCTGACCCAGTTATGGTTCCCCTATCTTTTCTCCATCTGCAGTGAGAGCGCTAAGGAGTCTGGTATTATTTACAATATGTTTGCTACACCTGTCATAGATTCAATGGAGATTTAATTTTAATACAAGCCAGCACAGGTAGAATGTAAAGAGGAGAGAAACATACAACTGGTTCTTGTTGACAGACAGACTCCAAGTGAATTTGGATAGTTGTCCTAACTCAAGCCTGATCCACTCAGAGAAGAAGCTTAGTAGCGACACATTAGCAACACAGTGTTTAAGGAAGAATGAAAAAGAACGAAGCGAATTCTGGCACTTTTTTTTTGCCACTGTGCTCATTACATCAATGAAAATTACTGGGTTAAGAATCATAGAATGGTTTGGATTGGATGGGACCTTAAAGATTATCTAGTTCCAACCCCCCTTTCATTAGCCTAGGTTGCTCAAAGCCCCATTCAACCTGGCTTTGAACACTTCCACAACTTCTCTGGGCAACCTGTTCCAGTGCCTCATCACTCACACAGTTGAGATTTTTTTCCCAATATCTAATCTAAACCCACCCTCTTTCAGTTTAAAGCTATTCTGTCTTGAATCAAAAGCTCCCAGTGCAGGAGAGATGGATATAGAGATGATTTAGACTTTTGGTCATTTATGTAGTGACAACTCCCTCTTTCCTCTTATTCCTCATTCCTTAATTGTCCTTCCCTAGAGGTTCCAGAAGTATATCTATTGCAGTGCTAATTTTGCATCTTTTGGCAGGATCTTGTGTGATGCAGTCTGCATTCCAGAAAAAGAAAAACACTGGTATTCATAATTGCAATTTTGATGAGCTGTGTGGCAGCTAAAATCATTATGGGTGAAATCTGATCTCAGCTTCCAGACCACAAAAATAACATGTCTACATTTAAGTAGGGAGGGGAGCACTGATTCACACAAAATGCAGCTTGAATCATACAAGAATGAATGCTTTTTGAAGGCTTACAAAGTTAGGTTAATTATTCGCTTTTAGTGTGCATTTTGATTCCCCAGGAGGCTAGGAAAATGTAGAAATTCTGTCCTGACCACAATAATACTTGTCTTCACCATGTTTCTAACCCACAGAAATGCAAGAGGTCTCCTTGAGAATCGTTATCCCATCAGACTTCCAGCCTTGTTTCCAGAGAGTAGAGGGCAGGTAGGTCTGCTTAACTTACAAAGTTTATACGCATGTCAAAACCAGCTGCAAAATCCGTAGATGATGTAAATCAGCATAATACCACCAATTTAAACAGAGATGCATCAACATTCACTAGCTGAGCATCTGGCTCCTCATCCTAGCTATTGTTCCAGACATGTGTGCACTAAATATTTCACTGTATCTTTCTGACATTAATAAAGTTTTTCCTCTTACCCTGTCTCTCACTATACTTTCTAAAACAACTCTCATACATGTGTTTGTACTTTAGAGCTATAATTTCCATATAATACCCCTTATTTGTATTTTAACTATCATGCTGTTTCTAAGAGCACATGAGTCATTTACCTGGGTGGGGAGAAGTGTCATATCAGATTGTGTTATTGATTTTGACACTGATGTACAGCTTTAAGTTATATTTGTTATTCTTTCACAAAAAAAAGTAGATCAACTTTTTCTTGCACAAAGTGTTTTCTTAAAATGTATATAATTGCAGACCAATACAATTATATTTACCAGCTGGGCAGACTTTCAGATAACAATAAGCAACTTTCCTTTAAAATGTCTTCATGGTTTTGAAACACACTTTTTCTCAGCTGGTCTTACCCCTGTGGAAGACTAACTCATCTCATTTCATACCCTGGTTACAATACTATTTGGATGGAGTTCAGGAACAGATTCTCATTCTTAAGATCTGTATCCCAGAGCAGCACTCTCACATTAATGTGAAGCATGTGGCTAAATCCCTTGAATGATTCTGAAAACATCAACCATCCTTTTTTTTTCTCTTTTCCTTTTTTTATTTTTTTGTTTCCTGGCTCAGCTCCTACTGTTAATCAGACTTTTTTTTCTACTATTCTTTTGGAAAATGAAGAATAATGGGAAATATAGATCTGAATGAGATTTCTCTGACAGCTTTCAGATTCTGTTCTACAAATTTCTTTAGAAACCCTTAAGAATTTAGTCTGTAGTCTGTTAGATTACAATGCTAACAGTACATATAAGCTGACTTGGTTTAAGTCACTTCAGTTGGGCTGTCAAGCTTTAATAGCCCACTTTGACTGCAATGTAGGCACACCCACAGTGTGGGAGAGGAAACAGAAGTAAAGCAATATGCCCAAGATTACAGAGGAAGCCTGCAGCTCAGCCAGCAAGGAACTCTAGACTTGTGGCTTCAGGACCAGCGCCTTTTCTTCCCTTCCAGGAATTTGTAGGAAGTATTCTACCTTCCAAATTTCAGGCAAACGGGATTTGTAATTTTGGAATTTATGATATATTTTGTTTTGATTCCTCTCCCATTCTGCCCTTTATTTTTTTTAATCATGTGAAGTGTTTGTGGATAGTATCTGCCTAGCTTCTCTTGTCGTGAGCTAGGGATGTTGAATGCCTACAGATTGTTTTCCCTGTACTTTTAAAATTATATACATAGTTAAGACTGAAACCTTTTCTTGCTATATTTTATATTTTCTAGGCCTGAGGCATCCTGTAATACTGTAGTTTTAGGTAGTAAATAATAATTTCCTTCATTTTCCAGCATGATCAGTAAATTAGAACCAGTGTTTGTGTCAATTAAAAAAAAAAAGTGATAAAAATAAAACAATCTATAGTGGTGCTTAGGGCTAGTAGGAAAAAGTAGTAAGGAATCATCCTCAAAGATAGTTCGAGAGTGATGTAATTTTGCTGGTACTCAGACACCATGGGAAAGAAAACCTTGGAAATACTTAAATATAAAGCTCCAGTTGATTTTAGGAGAGATTGCACATTAGGGTGGAATTTGGCCTTTCTAATTCGCAATGGTCTTATGATCAGACTCAGGCTTATTTCAGTTCCAGCTACACACTCTCCCTCTCCAAAGGCTCACTGCCATGATCCTTTCCAGGACTGCACATGAGGGGCATTTATAACGCAAAGTGAGGCACTGTGGCATAGTTTACTCCCAGAGCTGCCACTGTCTACCTGAATGACCTCAAACAAGTCATTTTACCTCCAGAGTTTTTCCATCTGTACAGCACTTTTAGATCTGCGGAGGAAATATGCTGTATAAAATATATATGCTGTAAGTAATTATTATGGACATGGATTATTGAAGTTATTTGTTTGCAATCAGTTGCTTGTATCACACAGTATGTTTATATTGTTTCTTTACACTTCACAGCAACATTTTCAGTCTCATCAGTAGTAAGAACAGGGAGGACATGACTATGAAGATGAATCATATGATCCTCTAGGATACAGAAATTATATCAATTATGCCTGATAATCCTTATTATACCTGTCTTAGGCTTCTGGGAAAGAAAGCTCTTGTTTTAGTTGGTCTTTTCTTAAGCAGTGGGAATTTCCCAAGTAGTGTTATTTAAATACCATCTCTAAATATCCATGCTAGTTCCCAAGACTGCCATTTGTTCTGAGGGTACAAACAGCACAGCACATGCATTTCTCTGGATCAAAGCAAAGAAATGCCTAAAGGTTTAGTTTACTGGCAACACCTAGGTGACTGTGATTCTCCACTTTCCTTGGGGGCTTGTACTCGCAGTTGGCAGACTACCTGGAAGACCACAGGATGTAGAAATTCACAGTGCAGAGTAATGTTACTGCCACGCAACAACGGTCCTTGTTACTTTTATTTAGAGATGCTGGTGAGGCAGAGATCTCAGGGGCAAAGCATTCAGCCATTCACCTTCTTCCTAATGAACTCACTGAGCAGCCAGCAATAGCAGAGCACTGAGACTCCACTAGCCAATAGATCTTACTCAAAAAAAGAAAGGGTGTGTGGCTCAGCAAAAAACAAGGCCTTGATAAAATTCTTTTATTTGGATCCTTGCCTACAAAATCTCAAAAATAGTTGATATTCCCAGATGTCCCTTTGGTCACTAAGATAATATCCAAACTTGTTTAAAGTTGTTCTCTCTAGGAGAGTTTTTTTTTCTCTCATCTCACAGAGGACCATTTCACAGCCTGATACACCTCATTCTCATGTTCATCCTCCTTTCATTTTCTTAACATTTTCATTGTCCTAAAATAATTCCTTTCCTGTCACACACCTTTTAAGTATTTATCCATGTGGTCTTTTTCCCAGTTATGACAGATTTAGTACTTAATCTTATATATTAAAATAAATTCTGTTCTCCCCTACTCTTATTTTATTGCTCCCTCAATCCTCTCCAATACACTGATTTTTATTCAGGATATAAGTTCCTAAAAGGTAGTGGAGTATTGTGAAAAGGACTTTTGCCATCCTGCCCACTGAGGATGTAACCCTTGCCTATGCAATTCAAAGCTGCAATACCCTTTTGGATGTTGTATCATATTCCTAATGCATTTCTCACTTTCTGTCCACTCTCACCTCTCAACTTCTTTAAAATTACTGTTTTCCCAATTCCTCCATTCATCTGAATGTGTTTTATCTTAAATTCATAGACCTCATTAAAGACTGACCTATTATTTCTTTGCTCCTGTTCTTTTCCCAAATCTCCTTGGATCTATTACTGTTATTTTATATCTTCAATATTTGCAACACGTACTTTAATTTTATTTGGGCTCATAGGAGTTCCATTAGACAGAAATGATCAACAGAGAACAAAAGAATTCAAGTTATAAAATGCAATGAAAAATCTTGATTATGTTATCTTTGATGAAGTTTGAAAGTTTGCAAAGCTCATGCTACAAAAATCAGGAGGATGTTTCTTCTCACTACAGACAGGAACACTGATATTCAAAACAAATCCTCTGTGAAAATGGTTTGAAGCAGAGGTATTATCCTGATGAATGCTTTCTGATTAGGGAGTGGTTTTGTGAACATGCAGCTCTTGTTAATCTCCTTGGGACACTTCTTAAACTAAAAGCAGTATCGTCAGACAGTTGATATGTCAATTACATTCATATTGAGAGATTTTAGCTTCTGGATATTTCCAACATATCCAAAACTAAGGAACAGTTCAGAAGTCTTTGTTAAAAAGGTTTGGAGAAAAGATCACATTGCATGCAGCAGCTGTTTGCGTGGATTACCTAGTCTAGCCATTCTGTCAAGGCTAAAAAAAATACTGTCTGAACTGCAGGGAGCAAACAAGTCACTGAAATATCAGTGAAGTAAGGGCATGTTACAAGCAGCATGGCTGGACTTCCTCTGTCAAGCTCCAGCTTGGGCAAGTAATTAGGACAATTCTAAACAAAGACCTTGTTTGGCTGTCCCATTTAGAGGTATTTTTGGAATGAACAAGCTGAAATGGTTATTTTCTAGCTCAGTTGTAGAGCCTTCAGACGTGTGTTGCTTTTCATTGTATATTTATAACGTATCATACAAATCTATATACAAAGCTTGGAGGTTCATTTTTTTGCAATGGTGGACTTAGCTTTACTGGTCTCTCTGTGGCCTGCCTTCCTTCCTCCCTTCCTTCCTTCCTTCCTCCCTTCCTTCCTC
Source organism: Corvus brachyrhynchos (assembly GCF_000691975.1). Lineage (NCBI taxonomy): Eukaryota > Metazoa > Chordata > Aves > Passeriformes > Corvidae > Corvus > Corvus brachyrhynchos. The sequence continues at coordinate 6,162 of NW_008246067.1, forward strand.
CCATCCTTCCTCCCTCCCTCCCTCCCTCGCTTCCTTCCTTCCTTCCTTCCTTCCTTCCTTCCTTCCTTCCTTCCTTCCTTCCTTCCTTCCTTCCTTCCTTCCTTCCTTCCTTCCTTTCTTCCTTCCTTCCTTTCCTTCCTTCCTTCCTTCCTTCCTTCCTTCCTTCCTTCCTTCCTTCCTTCCTTCCTTTCTTCCTTCCTTCCTAAAAAAATTCAGCAAACTAGAGGTATCTTGCTTTAACCTTCTAAAATCAGATAAGATGCATCTTTATCCTGGAAGTCCTCTGCACTCTGATTATATTCCAAAATAGGACATTTAGGGTTTTTTCAATCTCTCTCTAGCATCCTGGTTTCCATTTCTGAGCAATGGCTTTTCTTATTTTAATGAAAAAAACCATTACAACTGATCACAGAATTTCTGCAACAGATCTATACCATCTGCTGTAATGAACTGAAGACATGATAGTGACTACACAATAATTAAAATGTACCCAGTGACAGTCTCTTGAATCTAGATGGTGCATGGTGAAACACCATGGGAAAATATTCTCTTTTATAGATGTTAATTAGTCAGAAATACAGTAATCAAAAGTAATAACCACTACAGAGGCTTTAATTCAGAATATTTTTGAGTTTTTGGTTTGGGCTGGGATGGTTTTATTTTTGCTTTGTTGGGTGTAGTGTTTGGGGTTTTTTTTGTTGTTGTTGTTTTCATTTTTGTTAGTTGGTTTCATTTGTTGGTTTGTTTGGTTGGGTTTCTTTTGTTTTGTTTTGGTGGTTTTTTTCATTTCCATATGAAATTACATATTTCAGTGGTTTCAAACTCTCTTTAATGAGATAATATAGAGGGTGTGGCTCCTGGAGTCAGTCAATGCTACTTCTAAAGCAGCTGAAGCAAATTAAACAACCCAAGATGCTCTCCTTCCACCAGAACATGACTGTATGATACATTGACTGGACACATAAGGCTGATGTGCCTCTATGGCTGTTATGCTGTGAACCTAATTAGTCCTGAACCCCTCAAATGGGATCAGAACTATCAACATTTTAGTCAGAAGGAGGAGAAGGCATGGAATCACTTGTTTTTTTCAAGGTTTTATAAAGAAAAATCCATTAGTATTTTCTACCAGCCACTTTTTGAGCCTGAATCACCTGCAGAGCTCTAAAAATCTAAATTAAGAGGCTGCAGCTCCAGAAGAAGCAGCAAGGACACTGCCTCTTGCCTTGTGCAGGAACAGAAGCCAAGGACTTCAGTCTTCCATCTCTGCATATGAGGAAGAGTGATTTACACTGCCTGTCTCTTTTAGGTGCAGTTAATAAATGCAAAAGTTTGTCAAATTTAGACCGGCCCTTAAACTTTCTGGATTTGTGGTCTGCTGGAGATTTCCCAGTGGACATTCAAACCCTTTGGAAAAATATCCTTTAGTAGGTTTCCAAGTCACCTAACAGCGGGCTTATTTTTCGTATCTGCCTTTTGTTGACCCCTCCCTTCATCCCAAAACTCCAGAGGCAACAGTATGAGCATAACTGGATGCACAAAAATAAATTAATTCCCACACCAACTGTATCTGATTTTAGGTACTGGCACAATGTGGCCAGGTAGAACTGACACATCTTTTCCCTCTTGTCTAAGCCTCAGTATCATATTCATAAAATGTCGTACAGCTAGGAAAAAAAAAGTAAACTTCAGGCACTGGTGAGTTGGTTGTAAAAAATCAGTTATTTTCTTAGAGATGCATTTTTATCAACTCCCTTCCTGAGGTTTTTGGGGCACAGATCATTGATGTCTCACTAGAACTGTTAGGACATGTATAGATTTTCCTCTTATTGTTCATTACAAGATAACATAACTCTAAATTGGGCTGGTGATTCACCTCCCCCCGAGGGGCTGCAGTTATAAGAGAGTTAATTATTCACCTTCCAGTCGTGGAAAGATTCCATGCAGCTGTTGGTGTTGGTCTGTCTTTTCTTCACCCAACCACACCTACTGAACATCAAGGAACTTAGAGGGGGAAAGGGTTGGTGTTCTTTTTTCCTTTTTTCTTTCCTAATTGACCAGGCAAGATTTTCATCTGTGTGTGACTCAATAGCTTGACTATGAACTCAGGTTTCATGAATGTGGAGAAATCTCACTGAACTTTCACTTACCTCCCTGAACTTATGCTCCCTCTCTCTGTTTTAAAAGAAACCAATCAAAACAAAACATATTTTGCAGTGGATGTGGCTAACATTCCCTGATCTAATCTGGTCTGCAGTTCACATTTTGAGTAAGAGATGTATACAATATTAAGCTCCACTCAACAGGACTTACCTCTTGGTCTGTAAAGTCATGCATTAGCACTCCTCCATTTTCCCCACTAGCTGGCAACTTAACAACTCATCAAATCATTAGTAGGACCCCCCTACGCTTGTGTTTTAATTTCATTTACATTACACAGCCAACTGTCCCTCCTGAGCCCTCGTTCAAAGATACAACGCCCCTCCTTTCTGCTTTGGGTTTCCAGTAGCACCATACTAGTCCCAACACAGGTAACTATCTCCCTACATGCCCACGTGCACACACCCACGCACACATGAGCTCTACATTGTTTTGTTCTTCCTATTTCTGTCTTTGTCAGCTGTGTCTGCTTTCCC
>NW_008246067.1:8976-26876 GCF_000691975.1 Corvus brachyrhynchos
TTTATCTCTTCCCCCACCAGCAGCAAACCTAATGATCATTTAATGGCAAGTGCAGAAACAAGCCTGGGAGAAGAGGTCAGAATCTGTAACATTCTCCTCGGCACCACGGCGCAGAAATGTGCTTTCTCTTGTGCTCTGCATCCTTGGCTGACCTGGTCTTAGACTCTTTCTGAGTCTGCTTAGTGACAACAGCTTTTCAGAGAAAACCATTTCCTTCAAAGTGATTTGTGGTTTAAAAAACAGCTAAAGTATTGTCAAATACAGTTGCCATCACCAGCCTCTTGAGAGACTGAATGAAAGTACTTGTCTGGGAGAAAGAGTTTTGGGGAAGGTGGCTGCAGTGTGAATAGGAGTGTCTCAGTCCCATTGTCTCCTGCTGGCAGACCTCACTCACCTCAGCACACAATCCTCTGTAAACCCCGTTTCTGGTAGTTTGTTTTTTCCCTGATCTTCACGGGCTGTTTGATGTGTCTCCTTGACGTGGTGCAGCGAGACAGGCACGTACACACTTGGTGTCTCCTGCCTGGGCTGTGTCTGGCCCCCATGTCTCAGCTGTGCCTGTTCCCTGGAACAAAACCTGCCTGGGCTGTATTCCCACATGAGACATAAAATGAGCATAAAAAAGGAAGCTTAAAGTGTTTGTTGGAGTAGGACAATAGCGTACTGAGATTTAAACAGAGAGGGAATTGAGATGAAGACGGACTGAAGTAGAGTATAAGATACTTCCCTGGGAGTGATACTCAAGATGTAGCTCCCAAATCAAGAAGAGAGGATTTAAAAATCAGTCTTCTGTATTCATATCACAGACCATTGTTAAACTAAGTGTACTAATAGTTAAGCGACCCAGAAAGTCTTGCTTCTGGCTGCCTTTTGTGCCAGGACTAGTCCCATCTGTGTGCTTTGAATGTATCTGTCTGGCGGGCCCTGCATAAGGGGAGGAAGGGAGAATGTTTTTAATGCTGGGTTGAAGCAGGTAGCTCAAGCTTATTACATGTTTTACAGCTGAACATAGCCCCGCCAGTGTGTGATTAAGCACCTGCCCCGGGATTTTGCAGATTAGTGTGATACCTTTGTATTATACTTGAGAGTCTAACTTGGTAGGAAAATATCAAAGTATTTATTTTTTAAAATAATTGATTACTTGAAGTTAGATTTTCAAAGGTATTTTGGTTCCTGAAGAAACAAAGAGACCTTTCATGGATGTCAGTTGGAAATAAATTATTTGAAAACTCTAACATTGTATGAATCACTTAAAATGGCTTGTTGTCACAGAGTATTTTTGAATTGGAAATGTTTTTGTTAAATAGTTTTTCTGAATGCTGTTAGTTCCACAAGAGTGCATAGAGTATTCCCTTTACACAGGGCCTACACATGGCTTTTCACCATCCTGGTTTTATTAGTTTTATTTATTTCTACTACCTTCTGTTTATAGTTCCAGTGTAACCTGTGAGGAGAGGCTGAATGACCATCTAAGCTGACTGTTAAACACTTATGGGGACTTCACTGTAGAACTCTTGTAAAATCATGTTCTCTGAGGACATTATAAAACACTGCCTGGCAGCTCCCTACTCTGGTAACACAGAGCATAATAAATGGAGATGGAGGGCATCATAAGTTGATTTCCATAAAAATGTGTCCAGAGAACATAATATCAAAGTTGCCATAAAATATGTTCTCACTTAGCTTCAGTGTCATCTCATTTTCCATTGCACATATATAGATAGTATTTTTTTCTAAGCAAATAGAAATTTGTATATGGAACATATGGTCTACTATGAAATATAAATGACAGTCTATGTCTTCATCATTATTATACTTTCATTGGAAGGTTCAAATGCCAGAAAAAAAGCACATCTAAATGGATAGAATAATTGAAACTTTCTGCTCCAAATGAACCTTCAGCTCTAAATAATTCTGGCTCATATATTTTCATCCTCTGGATCAGGCTGAGGATCTGATATATCAAAATACTTCAGCTCTTGACTGTCTTTAACTTTGTGACTAATACTATTGACTCCTAAGAAGCTACTCACATCTATGCATTTGTATATGCATGTACATATGTATAAATGCTTATATATATATATATGTACTTACTAAATGTATACACAATACACACATATTTGAACATATGCATTTAATTATATCCACTAATAAACATCTAGATGCATGAATGTGTTAGCAGAATTTGAGCCTTAAAAAACAAGGGAAATTAATATTGTGTTCCAAAAGGAAGCATGCTACTTCTTAGAAGTCAGAGGACAGAGATCCCCAAATGTTTTAGATGAATGGTGAAGGTCCACAATAAGCATTTCTTGCACTGCACAACTTTTTTTTGTACTGCAAGTACTGAATAGGAACCTCATTAGATTTGCCCAGTGATTCTGACTTTTCTTAGATGCAGTGAGACACTGAGTTAATATGATAGATTTTACTGTTAATTACAGTTGTGGCCATGGTAGAAAATAGCTTGGAAGCTGTGAGTATAAAAGGTTTTTAAACCTAGACATAAAGCTCGTATGACAAAAGTATAAATGGAATTTGTATTGCCAGATGTGCATAGAGCTGCTATTATTTGTTCTTCTACATTTCTCCTGCTGTAACAACTTCTGCCTTAGTGCCAGTAAAAAGTGAGTCAGTTAATGATGATTTAAGAAGGTGACTGGCAAAGTTAGCAATTTCTTTAATCTTGTTTTTACACTAATGATTGAAAAGTGCATACTGGTTTATAAGAATGCTGTATATTGCTGCATTTTCCCAGTTCAAAGGTTTAAGAGTAGGCTGTGCCCAGTCTGTATTATAAATGTTATTCCCACATAGAGCAGGTACCTTCTTGACCTTTCCCAGTCAGTTCCCTGTTGAGAGGGTCCATATATGATTTAGGTGCTCATACAGAACTTCTGAGTCATTCACTAGCTGACCTGTGCAAAGATCTTAATCTCAAGAACTGAAATACTGTCTCTTGATTCAAGCCCTCTGTCAACAAATACGATTGGTTTTCCTAAGACCTTCCCAGATTGCGCTGTTTATCAAAAATTAAAACCAAACTGCTTGCTTCAAGGTAGTGAGTGGATGTCCTGCACAATGTCGGTGTCTGGTCAATGCAAGACATCTTTTTTACAGGTAAGTGTAACAACAAATACTGAGCAAAATTCTTCTGCCACAGACTTCTGTCATGTGTCCTTTAATTGCCTCCCCACACAGGCTAAATAAGCATAGTGCCTTTAATTTCTCTGCTTTCTTCTTATGATTGATGACAAACTTCTAATGAATTGATTGTCAGAGGCCTCCCTACCAGTCAAGAAATACGATCTTCACCACAGGCATCCCTCTACAGTGACTTAGTCTTAGCCTTTACCTATTATTAATGAAGAATACTATCATAAGTAATAATAACAATACAGTGATAATGACAGGGCTGATAATGATGATAATAATTATAGAAAGAGCAGTAACAACAACTAAAAACTGCAGTGAGTAATAAGGCACCAGATCTGAAATAACATTACTGCCAAACCTGCAATATTTTCTTGAAAGAAGAAAATACTCAGTTGGAGCTATGCAAAGGTTAGAAAAAAACTTGCCATTTCCTGAAAATGAGAATTTATTGAATTCAACCTATCTGGAAGAAGAAATGGTCAACTTAAGAGTATATTTATGAACCACTTAAATCTTTGTTTAATAGGAAAATTACTCAGTGTCTCTGTGTTACCATGCAGTAGGGTGGGTTGTACCAGAGGTGAGACCATGGTACCATCATTGCATGGAATGGTCATTATCAGCTGAACACAGATGGTCAAACGTAGATCCTTGTTGTCAACCTGAGCAGGTGCAAGGCCAAGCACAAATTACGACAGGTCTGATACAAAACTTAGGGAGGTTATTTCAAAGCAGAAGTGGGAAGTTTCATGTATCTCTACTCTGAATATTAACAAATATAAACACAGTGGTACATCTTTATTATGGCGGAAGGTTTCCCCTTCACATACATGTTACACTATCCATTTAATGATTATTTGAGGTGGATAGGGAAAAACTGGATTAGATTAGATAGGCTAGTTAAATTGGGGCTATCGCAAGGTCCTTGCAGGTTACAGGAGATGGCAAGCAGACAAAATTAATTCTTCTTGATTTACAAATAGGACTTTATTGCAGTCAGGATATAGAGGTTGTAAACATACATATGGAACGAAACATAAATTAATTTGGCAAGCCATGAAGGTGTGCTGACACAGACTTTAGTGTAGGCCCTACAAATTTGCCTGGGACCTCCTGTGCTTACTTGAGTGGGTAACACACCCTGAAGTTAATGATGCAATGATTTCACTGCTATTGGTTCAAGTAACACAAAGCCTGTCAGTCAGCCAGGGCATGACAGGCTGTGGCTGGGGCACACTGCACCCCAGTGACACACAGCTAGTATAAAACCCTGGTTAGAAGATAGCAGCACTCAGAGAGGCCCAAAATCACACTGCATAAAAAACCTGTCACAACAGTACCAGAGACCATGGGAGGAAAAAGGTGACTGAGACTTATCACTTTTGCTGTCTCACTCTACTCAGATGTTTCACACACAGCCCGAAGTTAAGGTAAGTTTAACAAAGCCCAGAACAACTATGAAAATGTAAAATCAACTAAGAATTAAAGGCTCTGGTACATGATGTGAAATATTCTCACTGAAAGCTGATGCAATTTTCTCAAAATTTGTGTGTGTATGTATCATTTCTTTTCTGCCTTTTTTTCCTTTTCAACGTTGCAATTGAGCAAAGAGTACAGTGTGAAAAAGCAAAAAGTTATTGAACATAGCAAAGCACTGTTGGTTTACGTTTGGAAACTCTGTGTACACAAAGTATGTTGCAGCCTCACTCATGCTGTTCTCCCTGCACCACCTCTTCTCTTTCTTTCTTACGCTTTCACAAGTTGTTTTTCTGCCTACATCAGTTGTCTTGTTTTTAGCCTTAATATATATTTGCTGAAGTCTGGACAGTCCTAGTACACTTGCACATGGTAAACATGGCATTTCACAATTCTCTCTGTGACTGGATACAGAAAACATGATATTTCCTGAAAAGTCAGTTTCACTAAACTAAACTGTGTGGGCTACTAAAAAAACTTAGATGGAAGGGCCCTCAGAACTGTAGGTCATACTGAAAGCTTTATCCTCTGCTTGCAGTTGGTGGAAAGCGCCCTCCTTGCAAAATACTGGTTTTGTCCTTCTGCTGTGTAAAAAGGTATAAACCAGAAATATGCTAGCCAACATATTACTCTTCTGTGGGGGATTTGGCTTCTGTAAACATCTACAAGGTAACTGTGGATCAGGCATACATTAATAGTTTGCAAAACATTTATCATGTTTTTAACTGATGTGTTCTCATCAATGATTTGAAAGAGAGCTTTTGCAGATTGCCATGCTATTGTTTTCTGGGGCTTGTCATAAACATATTCTTTCTAGTCTCCTGAGTTTCTTTTTTTTTTTTTTTTTTTGTGTTCTCATCAATGATTTGAAAGAGAGCTTTTGCAGATTGCCATGCTATTGTTTTCTGGGGCTTGTCATAAACATATTCTTGATGTTTGCTCAAAGACACATCAGCCAAAACCTGCTGGATTAATCTGATGTGTAACTGAACCAGTGAGAAACCTCTGACAACTGCAGAATTTCAAGCTGGAAGAAAAGCTGGGCTAAGTGGTGCTTTGCAGTCCAGTGCAGGCTGGTGCTCCTTGGCATGCTGGCTGGGTGCCAGTGCAGTAAGACACCTTGCACCGTCATTGGTATGGGTCCTGCTTCATTCAGGCACCAAGAACTTTTTTCCTCCAGCTGCACGCAGAGCACAATGCAATTTAAAATCTTTTGTTACACATTATGCGTTCTTTTGTTTCTTTTCTTTTCCTACTGTTCTGCAAATACACAGCAATGCTGCTCTTCAAGGCCAAGGCTGATACAAAGAGCTGACTTTCTTCCCCCAAAAATGAACCTTGACATGTGAAAAATTCCTGTCCTTCCTTTTGTAAAGCAGGGATGGGCACATAATTGTTCGTAGATGAACTTTTGCTTCTTTAGTAGGGAATAATAACAAAAGCAGAACCGATACATCTTATTCTATCAGTCAGTAGTCACACTAGCATTAGTATCAGCTTAAGCAGTCTATATTTTACAGACTTAAGCACTGGGAATGTAGCAGCCTGCAAAAAAGGGAAACTGGAATATGGTCCAGCATATTTTTCTGACTTTACCTTTTCTAAAAAAGTAAAAATTTGCTGTGTTTCAATTAATTGTCCCCAGAGAATGTTCCTAAATAAAAGCTAACATTTTTGAATCAGCGGTTTAAACGCATAATAATGGGGAAATAAATAAGAATGAGATCATATGAGGTGTGTGTCCACATAAGGCACAGTCCATACTGAGCACAGCATTTGAAGAAGGAACACACTTGGATAGACAGTGCTTAACTGAAGCTGAAGGTTTCCTGGACCATGAATTTCTCCTCATTCCTCATATGTCCTTGTTCTTCTCCAGGCTGCCATGCTTTGTCTCGAAACCCTTTGGGGATTTCTTTCTGTATCGGAGGCGGGTGGACTGAGCATAGCAGAAGACCCACATCTGGGAGAAGCCCTCACACAAATGGATGCTTCTTACTCTTGCAATCTAACAGCAAGCAGTTATTTCTAACACACTGTATATAATAAACTTTTGTCAACTGTTTACAAGCTATGTGTTTTTGTGACTTCTGGACAGGAATCTGGCCATGGACTTCAGATGAAAAGACCCATTTCTGCCTGCTGAATCCACTTTACCCTGAGACTGAAGGTAGCCAGTCCAATAATCCCTGGTATATGTTATTTTAATTGGAGGAAGATCAAGCCTGAGGCACAGGATACATCTTCTAAGAGTGTCAATATAATTTCAGAATCCCAACCCATCCCTTTCCAAATTCCTTACAAGGACTTTCATGCATCTGTATTTTGACTAGAAGGTAGTAATTATTTAGGAGTACAGCAGCAACACAGCACTCAACAGATTAAACACCAAACAAAATCAAATAGTGCATATCCAGGCAAAATTTCTGGGAAGTATTCAGCTGTCAGGACTTTCACTTGTCCAGAATTTTCTGGGGAACCCAAATCAAGATCAATAGCTAAACTGATGAAAATTCCAGCGATAGTGCTCAGGACCATTTTGTAAAACTGAGTAAAATGCATAATTTCAAGATGAAATGTGAGGTTTTTTGAAAACCTCCGGACTATAGCTCGTCTTGGAGCAGAAGTTTTCTGTGTATCTCCAATAGTACAGCAGTAAGAACACAGCCATTCTGCTGAGTCCTGCAGATGCCAGGTGTAGGGTATGCCCAGCCACTGCCCTGGAGGGATGTCTGCTGAGATAAGGAGATTGGGCAATCTCCTAGCAGGACCTCCTCCCTGGGAAGGCAGCTACTTTCAGTTACGGTGAGAAGACAAACCCAGAATCCTCTGGGGGACTCTATGCAGATCCTTTGTAACCCATTGGCCCTTACCCTCTGATACCCACCCCCTGTATCCCTATAAAGCTAGCCCCCTGCCCCTGCGAGGGCAGAGTGTCGTTCGTCCCTGGTTCCCCTTCGCTGGAGTGTGGACCAATAAAGTCATTTCGTGTGGAACAGCTACATGAGCCTCTCATCTCTGTCCCTGGTCCGGCCTGGAGGCTGCCCTGCAGAGCTGAGATGAAATCACGAGCTGACAATCACTAAAGAGCTGACAGCTTCTGCAAGGGCCCTCCTAGGCAGCAGCTGAGGGAAGACACCGGGCCTCGGGAAGACGATCTCTTTTGGGACCATCTCTCTGGACCGGTCACAGCTTCCTTGGTCAGAGCTACTGCAGCTGTCATAGCCAGGTATGAGGGCTCAGGCTCTGAGGAGAAGGTCAGGTTGGGGGGCCTGCCTTGGGGTGACTTTATGATGTATATCCCACGTCACTGCCCTATGCCCAGAAATTAACTTTGTGCCTTTCTATGTCTCTAAACTGAGCCTAAGAGGGGGAAGGAAAAATTGAGCAAAACTTTTTCAAAGCAGTTTGCAGCTTGTTCAAGGTCACACAGAGATAGCAGGAGGGAGGAGGCACCCAGCTAGCTGCTTTCCAGTCAGCTTTTGGCCAGTTGTTCAGTTTGCTTTTTCTCTGGAGAGAGACAGAGTTGAACTTTGCTTTTCCTTCCCTGGAATTTCAGATTGTCTCCCTTTCCTACTGGGCTGCTTCAACCCAGAGCACATCAGGAGGACTTTCCACTGGGCACAGAGGGCCTGGCCCTGGGCCAAGCCCCAGCTCCGAGGAGACCAAAGGGAGGACTCTTAACACTTTTCCCAGGTTTTTTCTCCACAGCGAGAGATTTTATTAGCATTATTTTCCTTTTCTTGTGTGTTTGGTAAATAAATAGTTTTATCTCCTTCACTTTCCTTCGAGGAAATTTTTTTTTTCCCGAACCTGGTGGAGGAGGGGTGGTTGTGCCTTCTCTCAGAGGATATATTTCTAAATTTGGCCAAACCGGAACAGGGCCACTCACAGCTTCTCAGCCTGTTCCCTCCTGAAGTTCCAGCCAGATACAGAACAGCCTGATCAGTCCCAGCCTACAAAGCTGATCACAAACTACACAAATTACTATAAGAGATGAATTCTGGTACCACTTGGTGTGTGCTTGGACCTTTCTAAACATACAGCCACACACAGACCTCTTCCAAAGGCACTCATCATCAAGACACTGGTGATAAGGCATAGTAAGGGAAAAATAAGCATCAATTAAGAAAAGGGCAGTTGGAGCATCTTGAACCTGCCATGTTACCGGGAAGGTGATATATTTGCAGGTTAAGAACAGTTATTTTCCTCTCTGTTTAAAACAACTTATTCTGATACACAGGAGAGATGCCTCATTTTCTGTTTTCTATCTAAAAAGGAGGTAGGTCATTTCTACTTTGGTAATTTATTATTTGGCAATTTATTATTTGGCAATTTTATTTTCAAAAATAGTGACTAACTTCACCAAAAAAAAGCAGCATATTGGGCCTTAGATACAAAAACTAGAAGACCTTGGAAAAGAAAAAGGAAAGGAATATTTCTGTCTCCTTGTTGCCAACGTTCTTCTGGAGGGGACACTTAATGAGCGTAGGCAAGGATTTCCAACACTCTCCATTGTGCTGCTTTTGAGCCCAGTGTGTTGAAATGGTCTTGCCAGTGAGAACCAACTGTAGGATGGGTTTTAGCATTTATCTGGAAGAAAGTGCAGGTAAGAACAGTACCAATGTATGCTTTGAAGGCAGAATGGTTCTCACCCTTTTGTGGCATATCTGTTCCTGAGCTTTGCCTAGAGATGAAGTCCCTTCTGGACTATCAATAAAGGTATGCAGTGTACTACTTACAGTTATTCCAAAGGACTAATTTATGCTTCCAACAATATTGAGCCCAGTTTTGTTTCCTTGGAAATATAAGAAATTGTTAATAATATTCTGTAGTTGCCATTCTCATCTCCATCAAAATTTCTTTGCCAAACAAAACACAGCCTTGCAGAGCAAGAGAGTTAGTAATGTATGATAAATCTTTATTGAGAATCATACAACGCATTGCTTCTTTGAAGCTTTGGCCCTAGCCAAAGAACATACACCCGATTTTGGAAGACATAGTAAGAAAATCGCTGGTGATAAAGGTGAGATAATTTTTACAAAGTTCTATAAAAGCAAAAATGTACCTGGGAAGTAGGTAAGCAAAAGCTCCTAAGAGGCAGTTTTGTGGTTTTTTTTGTTGTTGTTGTTTTGTTTTGTTTAGTTTTGGTTTTGTTTTTGAAATTGTCACAACAGGAAAATGGATCCTTTCAACTTGGAAAAAAACAGGTCTTCCACATCTCATGTGGGAAAGTTTTTTGTGCTGTGTTTTAACTGCTGTTTTCATGACAATGACTTAAAGAATGGTAAGTATTCTTGCTCTGAAAACAAATTGTTTGCAGAATTAATACTTTTTTCCCAAAGCAAGTTGGTAGAACATAATAAACTGGGTTACGTGGTTTGAAGACTTACAGGCAAACTCCCTCACGCAGACATATTTATTTCACTGTAAGTTTTCAAAAGACTAGTTGATTTAGCTATGTGTCTAAGAAATGTCTGGGAAGTAGAGTATTTCAGTACCCATGCCAGGTGAAGAAAGGAAACCCAGACTACAGACAAGAAACTAGAAAAATACCAAATTTCAAGGACTGAGCAGGGAGTCAGAAGATTAGATTTTAAGCATCGCCTCACCTAGTGAGCCTTGATCATGGGTGAGAGCTCTGGCCACTTTTCTATAGCAATTAAAAAGTGACATAGGAAAGCAGAAGATGGTAGGAAGCTCACCACACAAAGAGATTGGAGCAACCTGTTCTCATTGCTTGGGAGCACTGCACCAACAGTGTTCAGGTTATGACGTGAGGGTGGACAACAGACCAACCTGCCTACATGTGACAGAGAGGTAGAGAGGCACTTAAAAAACCATTCTTCTGGTGGCCAAAATACTCTAATGAGGCAATCAGAACTTCCTGGTAACGGTGAAAATATGTCAAAGCCAACTTTGTGGGATACTGTGTCTTGGCAAGGAGCTTACAATGATTTTGCAGGGGGGGATTAGCAATATGCCTAGCTGCAGTAAATGATTATTTCATATGACCAAAGTGGTACATATGACAATGATTTTGGCAAATCAGACAATTGAAAGTATACATGTTCCATATGATTTTGCATAAGGAAATCATACAGGATTGTGACAATCATTTGGGGGTCAATATTTTTTTGCTGGGAAATATAAAATTTTTCCCAAATGTCTCTGTCAGTTTAGCTTATTGCTTAGCACTACACATTAATAAAACTCACACAAATGCATCAGCAGAGAAATACAGGTGAAGCCCTTAAAATACTGAAAAATTTCTTTCACTGAAAGGTCAGTATCTGTTGGAACCCTGAGCTCTGAGAATTTCTGCCTTTCAGTGCTGACGGACAGTGATCCTCAGAAGCACACTGCATTTGATCTGGGGCCTTGGGAAAGGCTTTGTAAATTGTGTGATAACACTGAGGTTGTTGCTGTGTAACTAAAAGTTATATCACATATATCACGTGAAATACGTAGAGATGTAGAAAAATCAGGTTTATGGGATATACGTAACAATATGGAGGATTTGGGGTGTGGGTTTGTTCTTCTTTTCTCCTTCTTCTTCACAAATCTGGGTATTCTGGTATTGGGTCAAAAAACCCACAGTGCGGATCATGAATAGTTAGTTATTGGATTATAAATAAAAATAAATTACTTGGCATTCCATAATTGGGTAATTTGGACCCTAAAAGACCTTGGAAGTTAGAACTCAGGGCCATTTTCACCTTGTTAACTTAGAGGCATACTGTGTGCAGCTGTATTATAGATAAGATATAGTAAACATCTAAGATCCGAAGACAAGCTCCTGGTCTCCTGTATTTTAATTTGAACTCTGAGTAAAAGAGCTCACAAAACAAAGGCAAAGAAGAAAACAAACGAAACAGAGAAAATTAATAACTGGTGCTCCCATGTGCCAGGACTCAGAGTTTGAATCTCCATGAAGAGAATGAGAAAAAAGAAGACAAAGCAGCTTCGAGCTAGAAAAGGAAGAAGAATATTCACCGGGGAAAAGGAAAAAGCAGCTCAGAAAATCCGACAAGCCGGTGAAAGGAAGCAGGACCAATGCTGCCGGTCAGCCATGCAAAAGGGGAACTGAGGAAGACTTCTGATGGCAAAGTCAGGTATGATTTATATGCTTCAGGGCTAATTAATTCATAATGGGAAATTTTACGTCAAAATTGCAGAGAGACGCATTTAATAAGTTAGAAACTATGGTAAAAGAACACCCTATAGCTGTCGCGAAAGAACAATTAAGAGACCTTGTATTTTGGATCAAGCAGCAATTTCCAAATTCTGATCCAGACTTGCTTTTTACACCGTATGTCTGGGACTCTATACATCTAAGACAATATAATGCAGCATCCCATGGAAATGGTCCAGCTGCAAAGCTTCTTCCCATTCGCAGAGTTGTATATGAAGTTATAGCAAGCAAAAATCAAATAGAACAGAAACCTGAGCTGATAGTGGCACCTCACAGCAGCAAAAATCTCCCGCAGCCTACACAAACTAAAAAGGATGGGGAGGAGGCCTCGCCTCCCTCTCAGGCGGAGGCAGCTAAAATTCAAGCAGACCAGAAGGAATCTGTAATAGATCCCTAGCCAGCTGAGAGGTGTGCCGGTGTGGCAGGCACGATAAAAGAGAAACAACCAACCTCTGAGGAATGGAGGGAAGTGGTGGGTTCGTCCCTGGTCGGTTCACGAACCGTGGCACGGACCAACCCAGGACTGGAGCAGCCAGTCAAGCGAGGGGAGTGTGGGTTTGTCCCCAGCTGGTCCGCAAACTGCGGAGCAGACCGATCTGGGGCGGGAGGTAATAGAACAACAGGAGCTGCCCCAGGCAAGTGAATGAGAAGCAGGGCATGATATTGGAACAGAAATAACGAGCTGTAACTCCCTACTTCCCGTTGCTGCGGCACGAGGTCCTTCTCGGTCACCTGCTTTTGTGCAGGGTCCTGCAGGGTCCCTCACCATGGCGGCAAGCCCTGTGGCTGCCTGGTTGAGTCCTGGCATGGTTCAGACTAATGGACTTCCTGGGGATTTGCTCCGAGACTGCTGCAGCTCCAAGACAGTGTACAGGATTTTGTGTTTTTGCAAAATGGCGGCACGCAATTCACCTCTGCTGTACAGCAAAATGGCGCGTGGAGCCCACCTCTGCCATACAGGAAGATGGTGGCACTCGGCATACTTCTGCCGTACAAATTGGTGGTGCCCTAGTCACTTCCATAAACAATGCCTACGTACTTCTGCCTCTGCCATCTTGTAACCAACAAGTTGTTTGTCCTCCAGCTGCAGCGTCACCTGTGGCTGCTTCTATTATTGCACCTTTAAATATATATAATAGACAGACACAAAGACAACCAGATTTCTGCACAAGGGAAAACAGCATGAAGGCAGCTTTGAAGCCAGAGGGAAAACCATAAATGTACAAAATACAAATAATCTGCAGAATGTGAATAGAGAATTAGTCACATTTTCTCCTAATTCAGGAGTATTTTCAAACAATAATCCAAGCAATTCTTCAGAAGATATGCCTAACTTTACCAGCTGGGCAGAGATTAAAAGAAAGGCACTGAAGGAAGGAGATTTCGATATGGCAACAGAAATAATTGCAATGCCAATAAGATATGGTAAAAACAATGCAAATCCTAGATGGATTCCACTGACACATGATGTCATCAAAGACTTGAGACTAGCAATTAAAGACAGCGACTTAGGCTCTCCATATTTCAAACAGCTATTGAAAGGCATCTTCAATATCTACGATTTGGTGTCTTACAATTGTAAATACATAGCACCTATAGTCTTGACAGATTCACAATACATACTATGGGAAGTCAAATGGAGAAGAACTCTCACCAAGCTGATAGAGACTTCTGGAGGAGTAAATGCAGCTCTTACATTTGCAGAAATAGCAGGTGATGCACCCCATGATAAACCAGAAGATCAAGCAGATTTGCCTCAAGAAGTGATTTCAGACATCAAAGAAGCAGCTCGGAAGGCAATTCTGCAAATTCAACCTACTGGAATCCCAGAGGGCATTTATAGTAAAACAAGGAGTATCGGAATCACTTGCTTCTTTCATAGACCACCTTACTCAAGCAATAGAAAGACAATGCAGTGATGAAGTAGCACATCCCCATCTGCTTCGAAGTCTCACCTTTGCTAATGCAAATGAAGAATGCAAGTGCCTTACCAGATCCTCAGCCAACCTTGCCTCAAATGATAGAGGCCTGCTGCAAGATAGGCACTCCTCAACATATAGAAGTAGTACAAGCAAATGCCTAAGGGGAAAAATTTGGGAAAGTCCTTGAAGAAGCAGACCAAAGGCTTGCAAAAACTCTTGCTGCTCTCCATGTAATTCCTCATCAAGATGATTCTGCAGAAGTAATGGCAGCAGAACTCGCAAGGAGGCCATGTTTCAAGTGTGGAAAATTTGAACATATCAAAAGGTTTTGCCCAGTCTGCGGAAAATGCAAGAGCACCGAATCGCTGCCCAAGATGCAGAAAAGGGAGACACTTTGCCAATCAGTGTCGTTCCAAAGTGAATGTGGACAGAAGACCCCTACCAATTCCTGGAAACTCCAGAAGGAGTGCGGGACACCAAAGCGTGAAGACACAAATCATAGTGGTGACTCCTCAGCTTGAGATCCCTCAAGACACACGATATGTGGGGAACATCAATCAGACTCCCTACACAAGACCATCTGCCATTTCCCCAGTGACTCAGAACTGCTACCCCCAGGAGCACAATGCAAATTGCAGCTCCTGAATCAATATACTTCATGAATGATAGTCATGCAGTAATACCCACAGGAGTCACTGGAACTTCATGGAAAAGGTGAGATTTTTTGATTATAGGCAAAGACAAGAACAGCTCTTTAGGGCTGTTTATCCGTTATTTCAGCAAACCATAATGAAGAGTTAACAGGTTTGGCTCAGGCTTTGAAACCTCCACTGATTGTTCCAGAAAATATTCTGACAGCTAAAGCCATTGCTTTACCATCCAATGCAATAAAACAACAAGTCATGCCAATAGTGAATCAGCAGACACCACCTGAAAGTGGAGACATGGAGACTGACATTTTCTGGATAAAACAAATAAGCTGTGATCGACCACTAATAACTTGCAACGTGACATACAACAGCAAAACAACCGTAATAACAGGCATGTTGGACACTGGTGCAGACGTCACAGTCATCTCTCATAATTTGGTCCAGGGAGTGGAACTTGGTTACACCTTTGATCTCTCTCACAGGAATTAGAGGAACCATGATATGTCTGCAAAGCAAAAACCCACTCATTGTTACAGGGCCAGATGGAAAAGCAGCAATCATTTGTCCATTTGTCGTGCAAAAACCCATCACGGTATGGGGAAGAGATGTCCTGTCACAATGGGGAACAAAAATAGAAGTGGATTTTTAATGAGGATCACTGAGGCACTCACCACCCTAAAACTGACCTGGAAGACCGGGAACCCTGTTTGGGTGGACCAGTGGCCCCTGGAAGGAACAAAATTGAGTGCTCTCAAAAATTTAGTGAAGGAACAATTTCAGAAAGGCCACATTAAGCCAACAAATAGTCCCTGGAATTCTCCAGTGTTTGTTATTTGCAAGAAAACTTCCAATTCATGGAGATTGCTCCATGACCTCAGGAAAATCAGTGAGGTCATTGAGGAAATGGGACCACTTCAACTGGGACTTCCTTCTCCCTCAATGATCCCGAGAGAATGACCACTTGTAGTTATAGATCTGAAAGATTGTTTTTTTCAACATCCCACTTCATCCAAAAGACACCCTTCGATTTGTGCTCTCTGTCCCAAGCATCAACAGACAAGAACCTTTCCAAAGATATCATTGGGTGGTCCTTCCTCAAGGACTTAAAAACTCACCAACGATTTGTCAATGTTTTGTGGCTTGAGCCTTGTCTCCATCATGAAAGGAGCACCCTCGAGCTATGATTGTGCATTATATGGATGACTTGCTCGTTACATCACCAACACTCAGAGAAATGCACCAGGCTCATGACAGCGTGATTGCAGAAGTTCAAAAAGTGGGACTACATCCAAAATCAGGAAGTGTCTCCATGGAAATATTTAGGATGGACAATCACAGAGCAATCAGTCAAGCCACAGAAGATACAACTTAGAACCTGCATCAACAATCTGCAGGATCTAAAACAGCTCTTGGGAGCAATCAATTGGATCAGGCCGATTTCGGGGATCAGCAATGATGAACTTGAACCACTTTTCGAGAGGAGACTGCAACATTAAATCTCCCAGAACCCTTACAGCTGAGACTCAGAAAGCCCTTGAGAGAATCACTGAGGCCCTTCAGCAAAAACAGGCACACCGCTGTGTGACGTCACAGCCATTACTTCTTGCAGTATTGGGAGAAAAAATGCAATTGTATGGTCTCATGTTTCAATGGGATACCTCACAGAAAGATCCTTTGCTGGTAATCAAATTGGTATTCTTACCCTATAGATCTCCAAAAACAATTTTCACAACACTTGCAATGATAGCTCAGATCGTAATCAGAGCCAGATCAAGGTTGCTGTCAATGGCAGGCAAAGATTTTGCAATAATTTATCTGCCATTGAAAAAAAGAATATTTTGTTTGGGCATTGCAAAAATCAGAACACTTGCAAATTGCATTGCTAGATTATTCAGGTGCCTGTTCAATTCACTTTCCAAAGCATAAGCTGTTGCAGACAAAATTAAGTTTCAGGGAAAAACCCATGCTAAATGAAGTGCCTTTAGATACAGTAACATTATTCATGGATGGTTCAGGAAATCATATAAATCAGTGATAACATGGCAAAACCCAACAAAAACATGGGAATCAGACATTAAGATAGTAGAAGGTTCTCCTCAAATTGTGGAATTTGCAGCAGTAGTTAGAGCATTTCAATTATTTCAAGAACCTCTCAATCTGATAACAGTTTCAGCCTATGTAGCTGATGTGGTCAAAAGAATAGAAGGATCACTCTTAAAAAATGTTGATAATGATGAGCTGTATCATTATCTTGCATGAGTGCAGCAGGTTATACAAAACAGAAAAAACAAATACTTTATCTCTCACATCAGAGCACATTGTTCACTTCCAGGATTCTCGGTGGAAGGAAATGCAGAAGTAGATAAATTAACAATGCCCACTGCAAACACCCTGCCAAACATTTTTGAACAGGCAAAACTGAGTCACGCATTTTTTCATCAAAATGCGCAAGCACGTAGGTGAATGTTTCAGATTAGCAAAGATCAGGCAAAAGCAATCAAAAGTGCTTGTCCTGATTGTCAGCTCGTGCAACCTCCTGTTGCAGGAGCAGTCAATCCGAGAGGATTGCAGAGTCTGCAATTATGGCAAGCAGATATCACAAAATACCCATCTTTTGGGAAATTAAAAAATATCCATGTATCAGTAGACACCTTTTCAGGTGCAGTCTTTGCCTCCTTGCACACAGGAGAAACAGCGAGACATGCACGTCAGCATTTTCTGCAAGCATTGGCATTACTAGGTGTGCCTCAAGAAATAAAAACAGACAAGGGTCCAGCTTACATAGCAAAAGAACTACATAAATTATTAATGAATTGGGGTGTGCATTGCTCCTTTGGTATTCCTCATTCTCCTACAGGGTAAGCAATCATTGAAAGAACACACCGCACATTAAAATCCCTTTTGGACAAACAAAAAAGGAGGGAGGCAGAGGCTACACCGCAAATGTGCTTGAATAAAGCGCTGTACATTTTAGATTTTTTGAACAGCCCTTTTACAGAACCAAATCCACCAATAATCAGACATTTTTCCAACACCACACAAGCAAAGTTAAAGGAAACCCCTTTAGTTTTAATAAGAAGTCCACAGACAGGGAAAATTGAAGACCCTTTCCCACTAATAACCTGGGGCAAAGGGTATGCTTGTGTCTCTACAGGTGGTGGTCCAAAGTGGATTCCTTCAAAAAACATGAAGCCCTACAAACCACAGGAATACCAAGATGCCCCCGGAAGCAGAGAAGCAGACATGAACTGCCAAAAGACTGCAGCTGATGATAAACATCTTTTATCCCATATTTTATATGCAGAAGCTGTGAACTTTGGGTTTTGTACCGGTGTAACAGTGTAGGAATTGTTGATATCATAAAGCCTTGTTGACAAGTTGTCTTGGTTTGAAAGACAGGTGTCTAAGGAAGGCAGAAACCTCCCTTGGAATGGCAGATGCAACCCCCTTCCCTCCGAGTTATTATAATTTTGAAATCAAGGGGCTTTTAGGCAAAGA
>NW_008246067.1:27135-28076 GCF_000691975.1 Corvus brachyrhynchos
GAACAGCAGGCTGGAACGGCAGGGACGAGCACAAATCCCGGATGGCAGACGAGGTGTATCGAAACAGAGAACTCCCCCAGAGGTCTGGGCAGGCAGGTCGCACAGGGCTACAACGTAGTGAAGGCTCAAAGCAACGGTGGGGCAGGGCGGCCACGGCCCGGCTCCAAGCGGAGCAGGGAAGGCAGGCTTGGGATCCCGGTGTTTCTCCGGCAGAAAGAAAAGTGGCTGAAGGAAAAGCAGCTTCCTCTCTCTCCGAATGCCGACACCGACTGACCACACACCCAGGTGAAACAAAAAAAAGAAGCCAGGTCCTTTGTTTTTCTTAAGTACTTGGCCATTTGTTCCCCTAGCAACATGTATAGGGGAAAAAATTCCTTTAACAGAAAAAAAAAACCTAGGAGAACTCTTAAAACCCCAACACAAGTGCATGGTGTGGATCGTGTTATGATTCGGAATTACATACAAAATGTAAGGCCATTGAAATTTTAATTATATTAGGTCACAAGGAAAGGAATAGTCCTCGTCTCCACAATAATTGGAGAGAACTTTAGAGAGAATCCAAAGAGGTCCAAATTCGTGAAATTGAATGCAAAAGAAGTAACTTTTGTGCCTTCCGATTGGCTTGTCTCAAAACGAGACTGAGAAAAGAAACCAAAGAAAAACATGAAACTAAATCAGGTATCATACTTGTGCCTTATTATTTCATTGTTTGCCTTAAGTAACGCGATCCTGCCCATGAGTCAACCAAAAACCAATGTTTGGGTGACCTTAGCCGATGCCTCAGGTTTGGATACCATTTGTTTGACTGTATTAGTTTGAAAACAAACCAGTGGGAGGCACCAAGTCAGAATAACAATTTAATGGGGAAATTAAAGAAAAGGAAAAAAAAACTAAAAGAAAACACTGGTTCAAACTGACAGTCAAGATACAACCTGAGTCCC
>NW_008246067.1:28108-34605 GCF_000691975.1 Corvus brachyrhynchos
TCTCTGGTGTTCAGAGTCTCAGATTATATCCACGATGGGATGCTTGGTTCCTCCCTCTGGGTGGAGCATCTCACAATGGGGTAATGAGTCATGAGGCCAAGTGTTGATTAGGCTCATTAACAGAAGATAGTCCGGAGGGAGTTATCTCTGAGTCATGTGGCAGGACAGTGATGGGCAATTAACAGAAAGATAGTCTGGGGGGAGGAGGCAAGGAAACACTGCCCCACCTCATTTTAACAGCTCATGAGGATGGCATTAGAATACACTGCAACCCAGGACATTGACTTATTCAGAAAAGCCATTTTCAACCTGCTTGGTCAGTTTACCAGTAGACAATTGGCCAATACCAAAAAATGTCCTTTCAGATCTTTCACAATTCCTCATGAATCCCACAGAGGAATGGGGTGTCTGGACTAAATTTCTCCCTGATACACCCTATGAACTTCAAGAATTAGAAATCCTTGGCTCAGTAAAAATGGATTTTTGCATAATATTTGATTCTCCTGAGTCAAAACAGAAGAAAAACAAAATCACAGATGTCACTCCAAATCATGCATTGTACGAAAATGCGACATGTTGGTGCAATTTCACCTCAGTTTCACATAGCACCCAACCATGTTCCTTTATAATTACCACAAGGAGACTTTTTCATTTGTGGAGATAGAGTTTGGCCTGCCATTCCATCAAACCCCAAAGGTGGACCATGTAGGATTGGGAGACCTACTTTACTAACACGTAATGTAAAAACAATAAAAGAACATGAGCACAGAGAAAAAAGATTTGTCGATTAATATACAGCTGATTGTAATAATAATTTTAAAGCTTGGAATTTTGGAAGAGTGTTTGCTGCAGCTCTTTGTACCTCAAGCTACTGCAGGAGCAGCCTTGAAACAATTGGATCAATTACACTGTTGGCTAAGTAAGAACTCTGATGCCTTTTCTCTCACATTGAGCAATTTGTTAACAGGTGTTCAAAGTGTAAGACATGCAACCTTGCAAAACAGAGCAGCGATAGATTTCCTTTTGTTAGTGCACGGACATGGACGCAAAGACTTTGATGGAATGTGTTGCATGAACCTTTCTGACCATTTAGTATCAATGCACGAGAGCATTCAACAATTAGAAGAAGGTCTCACCAAACTCAAAGCTGAAAGAGGATCATGGTTGGATGATCTGTTCGACTGGTTGAACCTCACACCACTGTGGAGAAAGCTTTTGAAATTGGGCATGTATGTTTTGATTGTCATTATAGTCATCATGGTACTTGTACCTTGTGTACTTCCATGTATCCAGTAATGGTTTAACAAAACAGTTAAAGCAGTGTTCATGGTTCAAACAGGAGGGGGAGATGTTGGAACCCTGAGTTCTGAGAATTTCAGCCTTTCAGTGCTGACAGACAGTGATCCTCAGAAGCACACTGCATTTGATCTGGGGCCTTGGGAAAGGCTTTGTAAATTGTGTGATAACACTGAGGTTGTTGCTGTGTAACTAAAAGTTATATCACTGGGTGGAATATGTTAGGTTTACAGGATATACGTAACAATATGGAGGATTTGGGGTGTGGGTTTGTTCTTCTTTTCCCCTTCTTCTTCACAAATCTGGGTATTCTGGTATTGGGTCAAAAAACCCACAGTGAGGATCATGAATAGTTAGTTATTGGATTATAAGTAAAAATAAATTACTTGGCATTCCATAATTGGGTAATTTGGACCCTAAAAGACCTTGGAAGTTAGAACTCAGGGCCATTTTCACCTTGTTAACTTAGAGGCACACTCTGTGCAGTTGTATTATAGATAAGATGTAGTAAACATCTAAGATCCGAAGACAAGCTCCCGGTCTCCTGTATTTTAATTTGAACTCTGAGTAAAAGAACTCACGAAACAAAGGCAAGGAAGAAAACAAATGAAACGGAGAAAATTAATAAGTATCACATATTACTAGAAAGAAAATATCACCAGAGTAATTTTTAAATTATAGTAGTGCTTTAGTTTTATATGGTAGGACCACATGCCTCTAAAAAAATCCCATCAGACCAATAACCAACAGAAGGAAACTCAGTGAATAAGAAATTCACAAAATAATCTTCACATGTAAACGCAAAAAAATATTTTATTCTTTTTACAAAATAAGCAATCTTTTGTCTCTTTTGCATCTTAGTCAAAGTGAATTTATGGTCTAATACAGTGCTTAAAGAGACTGATGAGCTGAAATACTGACATCAAGAGCATCTCTCAGGAATGAATGTTATGGTCAGCAAAAAAATTGTTTAAGAAACATTTGAATATTCAAGTCAGAAAAAGACATGTAGCCAAGGACTCATTTGCAAAGTTCATAATAAATCAGTCTTGCAGTCTCAGACCTTCAGCATCTATCACAATCCAATTAGACAGTCACATCCTTCCACAGCATAAAG
The DNA here is from genome assembly GCF_000691975.1 of Corvus brachyrhynchos. Lineage (NCBI taxonomy): Eukaryota > Metazoa > Chordata > Aves > Passeriformes > Corvidae > Corvus > Corvus brachyrhynchos. The sequence continues at coordinate 30,522 of NW_008246067.1, forward strand.
CACCAATTTGGAACAGTGGTCTCTGCAGGTGAAGCCGCCTTCTTTCAGGAACTTGTTACTGAACTCTATACTGGAAGTGATCAATCTGAACCCAAACTGACAGTGTTTAGATCAAACCATAACCTCTTCCAGGAACATGTTCCATCCTAGGAAGGATGTCTGAGAATAAATTCCATCAAATTAAAGACTGCAGAATGTAATTGTTCATGCATGACTGTACTCATTGCTTAAAAACGAAGGTTATTGTAGTTAATAAATCCATGAAAGTAGTTTGAAAGCATTCAGATAGAGATAAATGATTTCCAATTATTCTTTGATTTAAATGCCCACATAATTTTTTTGTAATTAAATTTAATTAATTTGGTAACTGTTGAAATGAAATACTTCTCATACTTTACCTTTAAAAGATATTTCATATTCTTACCATTGTTTTTCTTCTTAAAAACAACCAAAGCTCATTTATCATTGGACCAGTCTAGGATCACACCCCAAGCCTTGAGTGAAGGTTGTCTGGCGGCTGATGTGGTAAGAAAACACATGGACCTCAGTCCTCAACATCCACCAGGCAGGCTTGAAGACCAACAGTCCTTGCATAGGTGGAGTAACTTACTTAGACTTTTATTTTCCTTTCCTCCTGCAGGATTTGGGCTCCACATCCCCATTAATCACCTCTGGCTAGCTGTCTCTTTGGTGCAGAATCTCCTTCCTTGTGGCTTGGACTTCCTGAACTCACACTTTGTTCCTACTGCTTTAGATTACACAGTGACTGCTTGTAACTCAGTGTGGAATGAAGCCGTTATTAGAAAGAGATGCTCTTTCTAATTGTATTGCTCCAGCAAGTGACTAAAAGCAGACATTTAAATGTGCAACAGATGAATGAATGTGTCTTGGGATAAATATCTTATGAACTGGAAATCATCATCCTGTCCTTTCCAAACAAAATTTCTATCTGCTTATGTGGTGAACTCCTGTGGTTTGTGGGCAGCTGATTTGGTAGGAGTTACGTAAAGCTCACAAAGTTAGCATTTAATCTTCATCGCCTCACAGCCCTTATACAGATGTTCATTCTTACATGTTGCATGGATATATGACCAATGTACATGCAGAACTTGAGACCAAATGTCTTTGTAAATATTAGGTAATGAAAATTATGTTTTGAAAACAGTTGACACCTTACGAACGTTAAATGGAAATTTAACACTGAATTGCAAAGATCACCAGGAGTGTAAAGTCAATAACAGGCAGACATTTTGTTTTTATATTCCTGTATTCTGGAATCTCTGAGATAATTTACTTTTTGAAATACTACTGTTTTGTGGATTTTCTTTGAAATTAACTAGTTGAAGCTGCAGGTCTCCATATGCCTTTTGAGATGCTGTCTCTGCTGTATACATGTCCAGATCCTATTGTAAATTTGCTGATGTGTATGGAAAAATTGCTTATAATAGAACTTTCAAGGCTTTTATATACTTACAACACAAAGCAGCATCTAATTTGGAGATTTCAAAAGCTCCAAAGTCACTTTAGGCTCTAACTCCTGCTAGATACTGAGCCCCAATAGGCTGCACATGCATTTTATGGTATGTGCCATTCCCTCTGATTCAGCTTGACTGAGCTCCTAGGGACACCAGGGTTAGCCAGCCTGTGGAGACTTTACCAATGTGGGGCTGAGCGTCACATAAATACTCTGTTCAGTTCTCTGCCCTGCAGCCAGCTGCTTTGTGTACTTCTATGCACTGTGAGATTCAATTCATCATTGCCAGTGAAATTTTTTCAAGTGCCCAAAAGGAGAGAGGAGAAAGTAGCAAAGAAAATACAGTGTGTAATTATTGTATTTACTAAACACTAAGCACAGAGTCATTTTAATTGAAACTGCATTAATAAGAGATGATAGTATAGCTATCAAGTTGTAGAATGATTCTGCAATGATTCCAGTTTCCAAAATAAATAGAACTTATTAACTAGCTTTACCTTTGTCCTACAAAATATACTCTAAGGTGTTTCACATGTTCTTCAATTAATGAAAATTTTGGATCTTATCTCTTTGTTAGAGTGATTCATGCTCAATACTTCGAATAAATTCTAAGAAATTAATACTTCTCTGGTACTTTTTTGTGAGACAAGGTATCAACCACAGTTACGTCATATTAGTGATTCATTAGTCAAACTTCTGATGCTGAAGCCAATCTCATGACATTTATATGGAAAACTTCTTTTTGTTGGTACAGTAGTTCAAACACTTCAGTACTTCCCAATTTTCATTTAACATAACATTAGTGACTCATTTGTTTTTTCAGTTTCAACTCTGTTTGTCAGGGATTCGTGAATTGTATTCTTCTTACCTAGTAATTTGTTGTCTCTAGATTGCCTTCTGTCGTTCCAGGCAGTGGTTGTTACAATTTAACATGACTGTCCAATGTTATGTTGGAAGGAAATCCACCATTTACCAGCCTGTTTGAAGTAGGGGCAGACAAGAGGGGTCAGAAGTGTTTTATTTCAATGCCTGGAAAGGGGTTCTTTGGAGTAGCATTTTGACTACAGGTCCACCAATTTACTAAAATGTAGAAGCTGTAATGGCACCAAAGGCAAGCCAAGGAGTCACAAAGATGATAAAAAAAAAATGCAAGTTTCTAACATTCAGAGGTTTTTTTTGTTCAGTCTTCTTCACTCTGACTGCAGGAAGGTGCTTCTTTGTGCAGAACAGAGACATATCAACACAAATGCAATGAAAGACGGGGGGTATAAAAGGCATAAAAGGAATCAGAGAACATGCTGTAAGGCTGACAAGGATGTGTAGTTTTGGGTTAAGCACATCAAAAGTACTAAATGCAGTCAATAGCAGTTTACAGCAATCCCTACAGAAGCCTGTGACTTAAAAATTGGGCTTTACTAATCGAGGCTTCCTATGGGTATATAATCTAGAAAAGGCAGGTCAAAGAAGACATAACGCCTGCTGCTCTGATAAACAGTTCTGGCAAGCTGGCAGCAACAGATGAGGAGAAGGCTGAGGTACTCAACAACTTTTTTGCCTCAGTCTTCAATGGCAACCTCTCTTCCCACACCTCTTGAGTGGCTGGATTGCAAGAGAGGAACTGGGGATTGAAGTGTTTCCCAATGCAGGTGAAAATCAGATTCATGACCACCTGAGGAACCTGAATGTACATAAATCTCTGGGAACTGATGAGATGAACCCCAGAGTCCTGAGGGAGTTGGCTGATGTAGTTGCCAAGCTGCTCTCCATGATATTTGAAAAGTCATGGCAGTCAGGACATGTGATTGTAAAAAAGGAAGCGTTTTATCCATCTTTTAAAATGGTAGAAAGGAGTACCCTGGGAACTACAGACTTGTCGGCCTCACCCTTCTGCTAGGAAGATCATGGAACAGATCCTCCCAGAAGCTGTGCTAAGGCACATCAAGGACAGGAAGGTGATTCGGGACAGCCAGCACAGCTTCACCAAGGGTAAGTCCTGCCTGACCAACCCAGTAGCCTTCTGTGGTGGAGTGACCACATCAGTGGACAAGGGAAGGATTACAGATGTCAATTATCTGGACTCTGTAAAGCCTTTGACATGGTTCCTCCCAGACATCCTTCTCTCTAAACTGAAAAGAGAGGAATTTGAGGAGTGAACTATTATGTGCATAAGAAAGTGGTTGTACAGTCCCACCCAGAGGGTGGTGGCCAATGGCTCAGAGTCTCAATGGATGTCAGTGATAAGTGGTGCCCTCAGAGGTCTGTGTTGGGACCAATGTTATTTAATACCTTCATCAATGACATAGACAAAGGGCATCCTCAAGCAAGTTTGCAGATGACCCCAAGCTGAGTGGTGTTCTTGACACTCCTGAAGGATGGTATGCCATCCAGAGGGACCTGGACAAGCTGGAGAAGTTGGCTCTTGGGAATCTCATGTTGGTTTAACAAGACAAAGACCAAGGTGCTGCAGCTGTGTTGAGGCAATCCCTGGTATCAACACAGGCTGGGCATGAACAGACTGAGAGCAGCCCGGAGAGAAGGACTTGGGGGTGCTGGTGGGTGAGAGGCTGGACATGACCCAGCCATGGGCACTCACAGCCCAGAGAGCCAAAT
>NW_008246067.1:34616-46751 GCF_000691975.1 Corvus brachyrhynchos
CCAGAGCCCCGTGGGCAGCAGGGGAGGGAGGGGATTCTGCCCCTCTGCTCTGCTCTGGTGAGACCCACCTGGAACACTGCATCCAGCTCTGGGGCCCTCAACATAAGAAGGACATGGACTGGTTGCAGTGAGTCCAGATGAGGCTGCAAAAATGATCAGAGGGGTGGTACACCTCTCCTAGGAGGAAAGGCTGAGAGAATTGGGATTGTTCAGCCTGGAAAAGAGAAGGCTTTGAGGTAACCTAATTGCAGCCTTGCAATACCTGAAGGAAGCCTAAGAGAGAGTACTTTCAAGAGCATATAGTTATAAGGACAAGTGTGAATGGCGTTTAGCTGGTGGAGGGCAGGTTTGGATTATATATTAAGAAGAAAATCTTTACTGTGAGGGTGGGGAGACACTGGAACAGGTTGTGCAGGAGCTGTGGGTGCCCCATTTCTGTAAGTGTTCAAGCCAGGTCAGATGGGGCTTTGAGTAACCTGATTTAGAAAGCAGTTCCCTGCCTAGGGCTGAGGGGTGAAACTGCACGATTTCTTTAATATCCCTTCCATAGCAAAATATTTTGTGATTTTATGAGAGTCAGAAGTTCCAGATGTCAACAATTGCAGTGTGCTAGCTAGTGAAAAGTATTTCACTTTGATCCCTCCAAAGACAAGAAAGAAGAAAGGTCTGATACAATAAGGGTGTCAGGCCCTCATGTGGGGTATTCATTTTGCTTTGGTTAGTTGCTCTGATTTGACTTTTTCAATGGGGGTCTTGGAAGATATGATACTGGTATCTATACTATCATTCAGGGTGGACTACTAGTTTTGTTCTGACTGACACCAGGTTTCAATAATTCAAAGGTTATTGTGAAAAATTGAAATGGAAGAACTCAGAACAAACTGAGAAAAATGGAAAATAAGCAGATTTGTCCTTCAAAGTTTTCTGGACATGGAACCCACAAAGCTAGAAACTTAAATGCAGTTTTTGTGCCTTCTCTGGCGTTATATAAAACATAACACCAAATCTATTTTATATTATACAGTTCATCCAAAATATACCCTAAAGCAAGTAATAAAATGGAATGCGCTCAGACACACCCAAATTACACTATAAAACCAGAATGCTATACACCAATTAGTCCAAAGTAATTCATAAATCTAAGCAAAACCACTGAGAATAAAGTAAATTAAACATGATAATTTTGATTTGGCATTTAAAATACAGTAAAAATAAAATATAAAACTCTAGGGGTACATTTGGAAAACTCATCCTTCTGACTTGCACCTGTAAATTATAAAACCAAGTTGCTGTAGTAAATGCAAAATTCTACTAAAATAAGTTATGTCACAAACATGTTTCCTTTGAGTGTTTGCCTACTACACTGTGCTGACAGGTCAAATATGTAGATCAGTAAATAGCATACTTGGCAGGGGCTTTCTCTTTTACTGATTCCTGCCAGAAGCAAATGTCCCTTTTTGACATTTGCCAACCTGCCTGCTCCTGCAAATCAGAAACATCTGAAATCCAGAGATCTGTATGTTTAGGCCAAAGTCCATTGGAGTCAATGAGCCTCTAAACATTGACTGTTATAGGCATCAGATCAAACTAGGGGTCACCTAAATGGCTAGAGCAAGTCACTTCAGGAGCAGTGTTGCAGCCAGCAATGGTGAAAGCTTCAAAACATTCCCAAACACCAGGACATGGACACAGCTGTCCTGGGCATGAACCTGACCTGTCCACCCTGTGCTCTCAAGAGCAGTTCTGAGGCACAGTTTAGGAGTTCAGTGATCCAGAGACTGCTTCCAATAGACAGTTTTCATGCAGCCAGCCTGCTTCAGAGGCAAAGGCATAGTCTTGAGCCATACGTTGCCAATTGGCTTTAGTGCCTGGAAGCTCCCAGGCACAAGTGTAGACGGAGTTGCTGTGCATCAAGAAGTGACTCTCACAGAGGGTATGATTAGATGGTCATGGCCCAAACCCTGCTGAAGACTGCATCTCAGGGTCATATGACCAGTGTCTCAGCAATCCTGGCCAGGAAATTGAGTAGAACTTACAAGAGAAATACTACCCCTCTCAGTGAAAAAGGTACAGTGAAAACAGCGTATTGAGAAATCGAGGCAAGTAACACTGAAGTGAGTAGCCTACTTGAACAACAAGGGCTGTTTTATATCTTCATATAAAGGATGGGGAAAATTAACATATAATTGTTCCTTGGTTCATTATGTAGCATGCAAAGATAAGAAAGTATGAAAAGTGTGTAGTGACTGGGAAAAGCTGATCATCACATGCCAGTTAAAAAACAGGGGAGGTCTGTAGCACTGAATTGGCTGCATTTGCACAGTAAGAATCTCATGATAGCAAGTTGAACTGCAGTGATCAAGCCTAATTGTTGCAAAAAGCTTGGAGTGATAGGTCCACAGCAATGCACAAAACCTCCATTTGGTGTATGTATGAACCACATAAAGCAATCCATAAGCATAACCCTTATTAACTCTTAATATTACCTCTGGTGCTCTTGTGTGTGTATAAACTAACCTTTTGATCACGGCAAGCAAGCAGCAACACAAGCAGATGAACTCATTGATTTAAGCAGCAACTAAAGAGACCTCTGTGAGAGATCATTCTGCTCACCTCCACTGGAGGCTGCTCACTGTAATCCCTGGGTTGGAGGCAGCTCTGCTGCAGGGTCTTGGGTGTTGTGGGCTGACACCATCAGATCCTGCTGAGCTTTGCAAAGGTAAAGCCAGTGCCACCATGCACTGTGGGGTCTACAAGTGCTTTTGGAGAATAATGGGACCAATATGGCAAATGCTGGAACTTGAACACTGTAATGGAGTTTAGAGAGCTCAACGCTTCAACATGAGATGGTAAGGTTTGGTTAGGCCTGGCTGATATACAAGGAGCTCAAACACAGACTCAGATTTACCAAATAAGATATTGAAGGCAAATGTTCCATGATTCCTGCTATTCAGCTAGGACACCTAATTTTTTTAAAAAATTCTTTACACTAGGATGTTGTGGGCCTAAAATAAAAACGTATTCCTTGGTGAGTGGTTGGACATGGGTAGAAAAATACCTGACTGACATCTGCTATATTTATTTGGGAGAGTGGTTCAAGAGCACCCTGCCAGATACTGCTGCTGGCTGGCACTCAGCAGTAGTAGTGCCAAAATGAATGGAGCCTTTTTTTTTCTTTCCTTTTCTTCTTCTTTTTAATACTATTTTTTAATGTGAAGGAATCTTGGCAGTAATTGCAGAAAGACAACACAATAAATTGCCTTTTGAATTCAAATGATCAACCCTATCTATTGCTTTGTTGAACAATGATACGCTTAGTATTTTGAGCAGGTAATATGATGAGAAGAACTAATAGTCCTGTTGGGAATAAAAATTTATAGCTGTCTGCACTGAAACAGGTGGTATAAATATTTTTCCAGTAATTCCATGGCTGTATAAATTTTAATGTAATTACAGAGTTCTTTAGATTGTCACAGCTCTATGAACTATCACCTGTGGATTCATTTAAAAGAATGGCCTCCCTCTAGTAAGGGCAAAATCTTCTGAAATAACCAGCAAGTACATATGTCTCCTGGAGTCTGCAGCAAATTAAGAGATTAGTGGTTATGACTTCATAGGTGACCATTTTGACATAGGCATCAAGCTAAAGTTTTGTCATTTTGTACCTGTCAGTGGATCCTTTTGTCTCCTCATTGCCATGAAAAGTTGATGAGTGGTGACAACTCAAAGTCACCCCTGTTGTCTTCTACAGAAGTGGAAAAGGAGATGAGGCATCACTGGCAACTACTGTGTGGATATCATATAGCGTCCCCAGCTTTTCACCGGGCTTTTGTCTCTGTTGATACAAGCAGTATCTACATAATAATTACTTAAAAGCTTTTATCTTATGCAGTTATTTTGTGAGCACTATATGAGTGGGCAATGTGCTAGTGAAGTGCACAAATGAGAGAACAGCAATTTAACTGAAGTTAGGACCAAGGCTTCAGGGTGATGCTTACACGGCTGCTGCATAATCTATCACTTTATGCAAGAAAAACCTGATTTTGCTAGGCTGTGCTGTGCTATCCTGATATCACTGCCTCCCTACCCTATACGTACATGTAGCATCAGTGATATAGAACCCCTCTTCATTGTTGCTCTTCTTACAGCTGCTCTTCAGCATAGCATTTTATTTAAAACAAGAAGTTGACCTCATGCTAACTCCTTGTACCACCGTGAATGTGAAGTTTCTCCACCTCTGAAGTAACTATGAGTGCTGAGGGCTTTGTCAAGATGATAAAATTAAAAGTGAGAGTTGTTCAGAAAGAGGAAATTGCCAAAGGAAAGAGCCTTTGGCAGCCTGTGGGATCGTCTCTCTAATCTAGCAATGTTATCTGCCTTTGTCAGAAAAGGTAAAATAAGGTCACCTCTCCCTGTTACTCTTGCTTTCCTCTTTTCCCTCCCTCACTCTCTAACAGAGGAGCTTTTGCCAGCCTTAACAGACACCTGTGTAGTAAAATGGAAAGTATAATCTGGGAAACAGACAAGTGATTTTGACCTATTATTCTCTTAAATGCTAAAATTAACCTTGAGTATTTCATTTCGTTTTCTAAACTATGTTTGGTTTATATTGATTTTGCAATGTGGCTTCGGGGTTCTTTACACATGTAGATGTCATTGACTGGTTGACCGATATGGAAAGAGAGGGAAACACTCCCTGTTTTTATGTTAGCTCTCCAACAGGTACACACGAACTGCTGTATCCATCAACAAGGACACCAGAGCAAGGCAGGTCATCAATGTTTGGCTTGTTTGGGTAGGATATCTTTTAATGATTCCAGGAGAGGAGGCTTTTATTATGCTGTCCCTTCTAAGATAACTAAGTAATGGGTATATTTTGCTAGCAGGAGCTCATGCAACAGGAAGTGGAAAGCAGAACAAGCATGATGCAACACAAGCGTCACCCATCCTCTCACCATGCCTTGCATTGGGCAGTTAAGTCCACTGGTTCAGTAACCCAAATGCTGCCAGCAGAGTCCTAACAAATGCTGCAATATGGATTTCACTGGATTACCAACTCAATAGCAAACCACTAATTACCAAGAGTTTGTTTTCACAGAGATGAAGTACATGGGTGTATACTGCCTACGCTGCCCTACATATCTCAAAGCCACAAAGACAAATATTCAATGAATAGGCCAGAAAAGAGGTCAGAGAACAGAAAGTTGTTGTAAAATTACCTTGAACCACAGTGTGATCCCAAAGATTATGGCAAACACATATATTTGCCATGAGTAGAGGATAAAGACCTGGACAAAGGACTACAATGTGTCAAAGAGACAAACAAATAAAACTGATAGAAGCTAGTACCAGTTCTTGGTTTGGGCTAAGAGCTATTGTTTTTCCTCTACAGGATAGTAACTCTGCAGAGAAACTTACAAACAGCAAGAAGACTTCTATAGGAAATGTGGGTTCATGGGAGACTGAGGAAGGCATTTGTCACACCAGCCAGATGGAAATGCCTGGTTGGAGCCATATACAAGTTGTGATTTACTTAGACACAAGTTACTGGGCTTAAAACAGGGTAACTAGGGAAAGTTAATGGCCTGTGACATACAGGAGATGAATCTAGATGATCTAATGGTCCCCTCTGGCCTCCAAGCACTGTGAAAAAAGTGGAAAATTTTACATTTCTCTATAAACTTTTTATCTGGAAGGATATCAGATTTTTTTATTAATCATAGTAACCATCATATTTAGCACTTATGGTTTTCAGTGTGTTTTTAAAGAAGCACTGAAATGTGAGCTCCAAAAGCATATACATATGTGTGTGTGTGCCTCTGAAAGTACCAGAGGTATGAGTTAACTGACACTTTAATGCCCAACACTTCGTTCTCTTTCAAAGATGAACCCTTAATGGCCACAGAGCAGACCCGACCTCTGTGTTGCACCTTATCCAGATGAGGTATGCTGCCTCCAGTACACAACTGTAATGAGTGCTGTACGGCATCAGTTGAGCTCTGAATCACTGACACAGTTTCTCAAATCAAAGATGAATAGCCCTATATGACACAGACTTCTTGTATTTCATCTCAGTTCACACAGGCTGGGGGCAGGAATTTATATTTTTCTGGCCCTTCACAAGAATACAAATTGCATCCTGAGGTGGCAGTAACAGACATGAACTTGTGTGCAAAACCAAGAATTAGGACTGGAAGGCAAACTTAAGTCTATTTATTTTTTTTTTATAATGAAATATAAGCAAGAAACTTATCAGAGAAAACTGGAAGGTCAAATTATGTTGCCCAGGATTTCTTCTTTGTGTGAAGACAACACGAACTTCCAAGTTACGCTCAGTACTGAATCCTCGGTATTAACAAAACAGGTGTTGAAGCGCATTTGTAATTGGACCAATCTTCTATAAGCAGTTTCAGTAAAAGAGTACAGAACACCTGCCTTTTCCTTGTGACATCAACAATACCCTATGGGCAGTGAGCCGAAATACATATGTCAACCTGCGCCTCTGTAATTGTGACATAAGATACCCTTAAGTCACTTGAAATATAAGAAAAATCTCTGCATTTCTGAATGTAAAGGTTAAAAGGTCTGCATCTAGGAACAAAGTCCTGGGATATTATATCTATTATGCAGAAGCACGATGGAAAAAACTTAAAGTTACCACAAGAAACTCTTGTTAAAAAATTATTTTTCAGAAAAAGCTCTTACATGTCTTCTTTAGTGTGCCAAGTCTAATGCTGCAATTATTGGCTTGCTCTGAGTAGGGTGGAAATTCTGCTACTTTTAGCTAGTTGCATACAGTAAAGTATTCCTATATATAGTTCTTACACAATTCTACAAGTATGAGGAGAAAAGAAGATAATCCAATCTAATCCAATATTGTGCTGCATGTTTCTAGAAACCTTATGAAGAGACTTAGCCAAAGGACTGCACTATCATGTTAATTAATGGATGTGAAAATGGGTATTTTACTTAAAATAATCACTTAACAGGTAATTTTTCTTGAATGCTATGTACTGGAAAAGCAAAATATGTGTCAGAAAAACCAGATGTATGTCCCTGACAGACAGCAATAAGAAGTGAATATTGAATATCTGTCTGTTGGATTCAAAGTCGTCTTATGCTGTTTGTTATACTGAAGCATACTAACCAGGTCAATATTGAGTTTTTACACTCCTAAGTTGTTATTTTTCAATTAAAAAGCTCTTTCAAATCTGTCTGGCTAAAATGGTTCAGTGCACTTGGAAGGGTAAATATGTTAACCATTGAGTAAAGTGATTCCAAGGTGATTCCGGACAGAATTTATCATTTAATTTAGAGCATTCACACTGAGATCAGAGGCAATACATACAACTGATTGGGGACTTCAGGAAGGCTGCTGTGGGGAGCTGCAGTGTTTGTGGTCATGGAGGGAGTCACGCAGGCTGTGGAAAAATTACCAAAATGGATCTGCAGTTGAAACTGCTTCCCAGATCTGCAGAGCTCAGGGCAGTCAGTGACCAGCACCAGCTGGACACATGCACAAGGAGAACACCTGGGGCTGATCCATTTCCAGTTCACTCCTGCCTGCCTAGAAAAGAAGGCTGGGTTTGGATGAGAACAGTCCTTTCATGTCAAGGTTTTGCAATGTTTTGAGTGCAAGTGATTAGTGATGTTCTTAATTAAGACTGAAGTAAATTAAAGCAATTAAATTAAGTAGTAAAAACCATTAAATATGAGACAAGTCTTACTGATCTTGTATTGGTGCATTAGATTGAGTAGGATGCAGACTCATTTGGGAAGAGACCTCTTTCCAAGGGCAGGCAATAGCTCAACATAAATTCAGTCCTAACTAGAAAAGTCTAGCATTCCCAGCCCACCAAGAAGCTACTCCAGCTGTTCAGGACCTTCAGGTTTAAGCCACCCGGAACGCAATCCCGTGCCTATGCAGGTAGCTGGACACAAATTACATAAGTGGTTAATTAGGTTGCTGGAAGGAATAAAGTCATTAATACCCCATCACAACATGAAGAAAAAATTGGCTTGTGGTGGAGGAGAAAAATATCCAGCATTGTCGAGAACAAGTCAACTCAGGTACAAAAATTACAGTTCAAGGTTTAACTCAAAATAGCAGTAAATTGCTCTGTTATTGACTAATGAAGGGACACAGTCAGAAGTGTTAAGAGCTCAAGGGAACACTGATGAACAAATTTAAAAGTCTAAAATTTATTTAAAGAAACCCATGGCATAATTAGAACTCTAAGAAGTAAAAACCACAATAACATTAATAATTCTGAGGGGGTTTTTTTCAGAGTGGGCCATATTGAAAGCAAAATTTTCATATAATTTTGTGGAACAGAATCCAAGTTAGCAAACTGTGAGGGTCACCAAGTCTTTGTTTAGATGGCAACAGAGTGATTTACAGTAATTTAGATAGTATTTAAGAGTATCTGAGAGAAAAATGTATGGATTACTTTACTTTTTCAAATAATATGATTCTTAGCTTACTTCTAATGTTTCAAAGATACTCAAACTAAAGTTCAGCATCTGCTTTGATGTGAGTGGCCTCCCACACGATTTCTTTGGGTGTATTATGTTGCCCAATTTTTGCATCAATAACATCTTTCCAATTTGTCTTGGCAAACATTATTTACATTATTTATTATTATTAAGAAGAGTCAACTTTCTTTACTATTTTATAGGTCAGGTCCTCATGACTTTCTGTCTTAAATACGCCACCAAATTCCATCTTTATTAGACTTCTAAAGCACCTAGCATTGGATCTAGTCCAGCTCTTCACTGAAATAGTATAATGGATTCTGTAGACTTCAGTACACTATAGATCATACCTACAGGATGCAACCAATGATGATTTTTCTTCCACAGCATAGAGAAGATTAAAGCAACATTTGCTTTCAGGTAGTGTAGCCATATTTTCTTAATATTCTGAGGGAAGACCAAAGCTATCAGATATAGCATGACACGCAATTTGCAGACGGTATTTTAGGATTTTCACCTTCTGTAACTATAAGCATAACATTTTTATTTTTCTTGTCACTTCATAATTACTATTACTTACTTGGTTTCGTATCTCACACAAAATTCTATTGAGGAAAACCACTTTGGTGCTTTTTTGTTTTGTTTACAAGTAGTAGGAATGAAAGGATGTATTATTGGTGAGACAAAAATAATGTTGCATTATTGTGTCCAGCAAATTGCTTTTAGACAAAAGGTGTTGCTGTCTAGATGGTAGTGTGTATTATTCCTCTGTTGTGGTGGTGTAGCAGAAATTGAATGATCCCAGAAAAACTTGGCTATAAAATGCTGTATGCATTCTTGCAGGGGATTAGGACTGCCCACATCCTGCCTGCCCAAAAGCTGTTGTAGGGCTTCTGTCCTCCCTTTGAACAGATGCTCCAAAAGACATTGTATGTGGGCTTCTTCCTCATAATTGCTATGGACTCAGATCTTAAACCCTTCTTTTCTTCCTTTAAAATGTAATTTGATATTGTGAAAATAACCCCAGAAGTAGTACCCGAAATACATGCTGGAGAAAGGAAAGAGAGGAAAAAAGACATTCAATGGACAGCTTTGGCCAAAAAACTAGATGTGGCATAACATAATTTTCTATAAACTACAGAAGAAAGTTTTTAAAATTTTGTAATTCCTGTACTTTCTGTAAGTATGGTACTCCTCTAGCCTATACTTCAAGTCTGTCCATTCTAACCTGAGATAATTTTTTTCTTGCCTGACCCTAGTAAAAAAGGCTATTTATGACTGAAACACAACATAGCTGTACGGCATTTGGGGTACACACTTTATAGTAGTGCTACCAAATTCAGTGCTAATGAGATCAAGTGCAACTCATTTCAAACAGTTGTGTCTCCTTGGCTGCAATGAAAGCATTTTAAAAATAACTTTCTCTTGCATAGTTTTCATTCCACGCCTGAAATGAAATAATAGAATACTTATTTTAACTCTTCTAAGGACATTAAGAGTGTATAAAGTTTTATCAGAAGTTGTATGGACTTCATATAATGAATTCTGTTGCAGTTCTTGCCTCTAAATGTGAATAAGATATTAATTATTATGGGTAGGTCCAGCAGCATAATTATATTTGTCAAGCTTGTTGATTAGTGTATACAGCTTTTTCAATGTTTTTTAAAGCATTTATACAGTTGATATGATTTTTCTGGTGGTCATATTTTTAAATAATTTTATTTCATTTTTAATATCAAGTACAGGCATTTGTCTTTTCCTCGGCTCAACATGCTGATAATGCAGTAATAGATCTATTGTGAAGTTCTAACATCCCTAATTTGTTTTCTAAATTGTTATGCCTCAAACCAAACAAATTCAAAAGAAAAAAAACCCCATCCAAGTAGGATAACATATAACTTTATTTAAATTATTCAAAATAATTATTTCGAAAGCTTCACCCCATACATTCTTCATTGAAACAGACAACTAGGAGAAAAAGAAAAGAAAAATAAAAAAAGAAGAAGTGTCTGCGTAGGGCTCTCCTGTTCTTAATTTTGGTTGAAACCATGCATACCCCTTTGAAGTATTGGCTCTAGTAATACACACCTTATTCCTCTCTGTGCCAGCCATATGAACCTATTTACATTGTAAGATTCAGCCAGAGGCCAGGAAAGAGATATGTACAGTAATTCCAAACACAGTCTATAAGGAAGTGCCTCAAAGATTTTCATAAAAGTCAATGACACCTATCAAATGGCATTAAAAACATGCAAGCAGGCATGGCCATGATTACCTCAAACTGACATGATAGTACCTGTCTCAAAGAAATTGCACTTTATTGAATTGTCTTTAAACATTTATATAAAGCAACAAAGTCAGCAAAGTAGTTTAAACTTCCACCAAAACAGATGTCTAAGAGTGACTGTGCTTTGAAATATAAATGAAGTCAAGGGTCTTCTGTTGCTTTTGAGTAAGACAAGCTGACTGAAAAGCAAAACAATTTAAATGAAAAACATTGTTTTTCTGTTGTGGTACTTTCAGCCATAACTATCTGTCTGTCTGTCTGTCTGCCTATCTAATAAAAGTAATCTGTGCTCTTAAAGGTAAAGAAACAAGACTGAAAATGCACTGCAAAGATAGCCTTTAGTACTTTGGAATAACAGAAGTTGTTATTTTCTGTCTCTGGATCCCTCTTCAGTACCAGGAACCACATACCCTTATAAGGTATTACACAAATTTCAGCAAAATTCACTGAGTACCATCAACACACATTCTAGGTATGATGCTAAATATTTCGGAGATTACTTCAGCTACCTAGTTATGACGAATGACAGTCTGGTGTATGTCATCAATCTACAGTAAATGATAAATCTGACATAAATTATCATAGTAGAAGGGGAACAGATAAAGCCATACACTTTCAGTGGTAACAGCTTTGGATCACCACAGAACATATGCATGTGCTTGACTTTAAGTACTGAAACCATCCACATTCTTCAAGGGAAATATGTGCTTGAGGGACTTTTTGCTTATATCATGAAACCTTTGGAAACCTGTGTTTCAGAATTTTCCAGGTCTGAATTTTCCAAGACTGAATTTTCTAGTAGGGCTTTTTTTTTCTTCACATTATACAATATTGACAGCATTTGTCACTCTGTCATTGTCAACAACTGATTGGGCATAGATCCCTGGATACTCACACTGCAGCACTTTTCTATCGTGATCTCAGTCTGTGTACGAGCATGTGTTGAACACATTAAAATAAATCATCAAAAGGCACCAGGTGCATGGAGTGAACAGAGACATATAAAAAAGCACGAAAGTCCTAAGTAAGTGCTGTCATGCCTTGTTTTCCATGAAACAAACAAGGCAATGCTACACCATTCCATATTTATTATGGTTAAGGGTTTATTTAGCTCCCACAGTAATCCAGACCATCCATAGGTCAAAGAGTTTCATGTACGAAGGCGGGGGAGATGGTGGAACTAACTTCAAAAGTGCTAAATATCCATCAAATTATTTTGCTATGGGCTATGTCCATACGCACCTTGTAACCCTCTCCAAAATGCTAGAATTATTTAATAGTATTTCTGCTTTCACTATAGTGTCTCCAATTGACATGACAATTTTTGTTCTGAGCCTTGATCTCTGGTGTTTGGTGATATTTGGTTTCCCAAG
>NW_008246067.1:46763-47548 GCF_000691975.1 Corvus brachyrhynchos
CCGAATATTTATACGGAAATAAATTTGCCAGACTTCAAATTCCAACCAGAAGCATCTCTTGGTTTTGCTCTGCATACACTGCTGTATCACAGAGAGGTATACAGGGCTCTTGGGTCCTTCTCTGGGTCTCCATCCTTGTCTGTTCAGCCTTGTCTGTTTAGCCAAATTCAGCTGGATTTAATATGGGAGGTGATGGTGGTGAGAGGATGCTTTGTGGATTCTCTGCAGTCCTGGCCAAACCTTTGTTCTTTCACAGAGGGAGATGATCACCCTCTGATACCTCACCTTGTCTAATTCTGGTGTTCCACATAGAAGCCAACAAAATTCAGCACCCAAGATAATGGGAAAAAACTGTTACACCAGGATCTGTGCTCACTTTGTGCCAGCTGACTGGGACATAAGTTCCACTCTTTATGTCAGAAGCTGTGGAACTGGCTTTCAAGTGCTTTCTGAATAAATTTTGTTTACTACCTCTAGCATTACTAACATGTCTCAAATGCCTAATCAAAGTAAAAATTAGAAGTGCAGGATTAGTTGCTTTCTGAACCTATTCTCCAAGTGTCTGGCAGTGAACAATAGTTTGACATTTTGCTTGCTTTACACTGATATGCAAATCTGCTAAAAGAAACCAAGGAAAATGTTCTAGGATTACTGCTGGAAAATTATATCATATCTTGTTGGGGTCTCCTCTCCCTGCCGTGTAGCCCTGGGAGAGGGGCCCTGAGGGCACAGACACGGGGTTTCCCTGCCCCTGCTCAGCCTCGTTCCCATTGGTTGGGTGTGTG